>NC_083287.1:18644899-18944899 GCF_963506605.1 Zootoca vivipara | reverse complement strand
CAAGAGGAGAGTGTATCTGGTATGGGATTTCTCTCTGCCCTGCTGCCAAGAACAAAAACCTGAAAGCAACTTAAATATAAAAGTTCTTATACATATATACACACACTTTCTTATTCTGCCTCTCTTTCCTCATATAACCAAAGGCAGTGTACATGTAGTTCAGTTGTAGTGACCCATCAAGGCACTATTTGGAGAGCTTTTGTTTGAAAGCAGTATATCGATAAATATTTAGGTTTATATTCCCAGTGAACTCATTATTTGTCCTAGGTAGCTTATGAGTAGAATGCAACCTTAATATTGAATACCCATCATAAAGTATCTTCTTAGCTGGTCAATAGAAAATTATTACCCAAGCATATAACAGAGCTATTAGAAACTTTAAAATACATTTATGAATCTTTGATGAAGCATTCCAAATGCACACTGGGAGCCATGCGGATTTGTTCTGCACTGTAAGCATGTTCGTGCAAAAGGGGAAAACGTGCAAGTTGCAGCATATGTTACACCAATTCAATAACAGCATCACTAAAACTTATAGGTGGGTTGTTTCCTCATTGTGTTCAGATGCGGAGCAGATGGAAGTAGGTGCATGGCAGTAGAAGCAAAATGTCACCCTCCAAAATGTCACCACACACACACACACACACACACACACACAGAAAATGCACAAAGGAGCTTATTTTTATCTATTGGGTTTTCCAGAAATGGGTAAATATGGATTAAATGATGAAAAACTGGGGATGGGGATTTTGATGTCAGCAGCATTTTGGTGGATCCCTGAACACAAGTGGCACTGATTCCATCATGCATTTCCGTTGGAAGCCCCTCAAAAGGGTCAACACCAATGGCTTTTAGAAATGCATTTCAACTGCCAGATCCCTTAAAACCGGTAGCTAAATTCCTCAGCCCCTTTTAAAACTAATGGATCTAAGACAATTTAAGTGCACCCACATAGGCTTAAGTGGTCCTTGGATTGTACTATTAGCAGCAATTCTGCTTCCAGATCTCTACGTTTAGAAGTCAGTCTCTGCAGGACTACAAGTTCAAGACTGTCTGCACCATCAGTCGGTCCAATATTTTCTGAGTTCCCCCTTTCTGCCAAGCATCCAGAGTGGAAGCAAAGCCAATTATTATTCTATGATGGGAATCGTACTACACGTAGGAATACATATTGGCTTCATTTGCCTGTCACAGTAAACCATAGTTAATGATTTACTACAAATACACCTACAGTGGAACCTCGGTTTATGAACACCTCGGTTTACGAATTTTCGGTTTGCAAACGCCGCGGACCCATCTGGAACGGATTAATTCACTTGCCATTACGTTCAATGGGAAAGTTCGCTTCAGTTTATGAACGCTTCAGTTTATGAACAGACTTCCGGAACCAATTACACCCATGCTTCGGGTTAAGTACGCTTCAGGTTGAGTACTCCACGGACCCATCTGGAATGGATTAATCCACTTTCCATTAATTTCAATGGGAAAGTTCGCTTCAGTTTATGAACGCTTCAGTTTAAGTACTCCGTGGACCGTCTGGAACAGATTAATCCACTTTCCATTACTTTCAATGGGAAAGTTCGCTTCAGTTTATGAACGCTTCAGTTTATGAACAGACTTCCGGAACCAATTGTGTTCATAAACCGAGGTACCACTGTATCTGGCCAATTTATCCTTCCCTGGTAGTGCATCAGAGAAACAAACTATGATCCCTGGCTGAGCATTATGGCCAAATCATGTTCATGGTTTGTTTTGCTCCACATAAACCAAGATCTGTAACCAAAGTTTGTGCTCTGAGTGAAACAAACCATTATCCCTAGTTCAAATGTAACACTAGGTCAGGGCTCATGGCTTGTTTCTCCAATACACCAGCAAGGAGGTACAAGCTTGGACCAGACTGGCATGTTCACTGTGATGTGCAAACTGGGCCATTAGCATAAGGACAGAAACAAGCCCAGGTAGCAGGATGAACATACAGTGGCACCTTGCTTTAAGAACAGCTTAGTTTTTTGAACAACTTGGAATAAGAACGCTGCAACCCCGGAAGTAGGTGTTTTGGTTTGTGAACTTTGCCTTGGAAGCAGAACATGTTCCGCTTCCTGCTGAGTGTGTTCCATTTGTAAATTGAGTCCCCCGCTGCTAATCAGAGGCTTCCTGTTGAGACTGTCGGCTGTTGAGTCCTGAGCACCCACACAACACAGAGATGATATTTGGAGCTTTTGTTTTTGCTATTTTTTGCATTTTTGTTTGTGTGGCTTTTTCATTTATTTGACTGTGACTTATTCTTCCTTTTATGGGGACTGACTTCTGACTGTGGCTTGTGACTTTGTCTTTGTGATTGTGTGGAGCCCAGTTCAGCTACTGGTTGATTGTGTGACTGTGGAAATGGAGAAAAAACCCTGATCCAAACAATGCCTATCAACAGTGCCCGTAAGAAAAAAATAGTAATTTTAATTTTTATCATCTACAATACTGTCTTATTTATTTTATAGCACATGATGGCATGCAAAACTTATTCATCTCCTAAATCCTAAAACAATGCTCTTGACCTTACTGAATTTTCTTTTTGTGCTGTTCAGTCAGATGCACAGACAAGCAATCTGAAAAGGTAAATTGTTGTTCATAGGACCAAACCTGGGTAATAACATATCTCAATGTTATTTAACTTTAAAAACTTCTTATGACTGATTAAACTGTTCTGGGTTTATACATTGTTCTTTTTTCCCCCTCCCTATCTAACATTTAGCTTTGATCAGAAAAGTTCAAGAATTTCCCACTGCTTACAAAAGCTCTTAATAGTGTAATTCTGTAAATGTCTGCTAAGAAGTAAACCATTCCGAGTTTAATAGAGTTTACTCCCAAGTCAGGATTGTAACATCCATTTACTTTTCCATCTCCCTCTAGTTTTCAGCTTTGGACCCAATGAGCATGGCTCTCTCTCTTTCAAATCAAAATTTTATGATGCCTTCACTGTGTATAGTCCACACCACATATTTAATAAAGTGGACTTGGATTCCCCCCATTAAAGTAGATAATGTTCTTAGGTGAACAGTTCCAGTTAGACAACAGTCCCAAAATAGGAATGATCCAATTAGAAGGGAATACAATAGCCAGCTGTTCTAGCTGTTCCTTTAGTTTTACCGTAGATGTCTCAATAATTTCCCCTCCAAATCTAATGTAAACTAGCTCTTATCCTACATTCTTAGAAACCTTCCAGTTTTAGGCATTCATGAACTTATCATGAGAAGTTCCTCCAAATGATAAGTGTGTTAATAGCCAATTACATGCATATTTTTCAAGATCACGCAAGCAATCATACTACAAGGGATTTATTTTCCTTATCACATACACAGTCAATATTTCTTGTATTTACTTGTTGCACAAAAATATTTTCTGAATCCGCAATATTGAAACTTTAATTTAAAATATAACCAAAAAAAAAAATAGTTCAGATAATACATTTGCACATTTTAAAAATGTTATTGTGTATATCCAAATCTCACAGTCTCCTCTTTACAAACATGACAGAATACTGATTATCTCATCAGTATTTGATCATTTGCCTCTGATGGGCACTCAAAACCCATAGCTTTTTTAATCACTATATGTTGTATTCAATACCTATCACTTCAGAAACCAAAATATTGAAAACACAAAACGGTTCTACATAAATTATTTCTGTCTAAATTCAGAGCCATCATGGTGACAGAGCCTACACTCAAAAAGAGACACAGGGGATCAATTTATTCATGTCCTTATGATGATATTGCTGCTCTCTGCTATCTTTGCAGCTGCTTTATGTTAATGTAGATATTTTGCATTAAGAATTATGTCCTAAAGCAAATTGCCAAGAAGGGGGAGAATAGATTTTAGGTTCTAGAATACGGTAGAATGCTGTACCAGAACTCACAGTATACTGGTATTTGTAATAAATCTGCTTTACCAGGCTTATGTAACAACCTGTTGTTGCTACACACCACTATCTAAGTGAAAGAAGAAAGCACGATGGAGAGTCAAGATAGCAGTTAATTTCAATAGAATTTTCTGACCACAAAATACTTGTGGCTTTTAAAAAAACTTAACCAGCCCCCAACCGCCAGATATCGTCACAGTCTAATTAAGATGAAAATAAGGCTGTGTTGGGTGAGTATAAAGATATCCCATTCAGGAGAAGGTGGTGTCTTAGATATATTATGCTAAAACCAGTAAGTGCTTTGCAGGTGAAAAATAGCATCACAAATTGTGCTATAAAAACAACAGCTATCCCAGGCAGGTTCTGAAGCACTGGCATAAGAGATTTTTTTTTAAAAAAATACATTAAATATGATCAACATATATTAGTTGTATTCTCTTTCTATCCGCTGTGGAGCTTTTCTTGGTTCCTGAAAACATACAGAATTCACTGTTAAAAATTACCTTCATTAAAAGATCACTTTGGAAACCTTAGTGATGGCTATCTGAGAATGAGTAATGGGTGTTTTGTTTCCTACCATATTAAAGAAATGACAACAGAACATAGTATGTATCACCAGCAGATTATACTGTAAGTAGATAAGGATGCCTTCCTAATCCATATGGGTAGATTTATGTCACTGATTTGATAGCACAAAACGGCTTCGCTGCAAGAGCTCCATCATTTATTGTTTAATGGTCTGGCGCTACAAAGGCTAGGCGGTGGGAAATATGTTAAATTTCCTTTAAAGTCCCTGGTGCTATTTAAGGTTTATTCATTTTTGCTTTAAAAATCAGGGTGGCGTGCAGTCTTTTGCTCCTCCTCCTTCCCACAGATTTTATTTGCGATATTTCATTTCCTACCACTCTGTATCAACAGGTGCAACCTGATGGCATTTCACAGCACTCATTGGCTGTCTTATCTAGGATATTTGAGTCTTCCCATTTACTGGTACTACCTTACAGTATGTCCCTCCTACTGAACATTGCAGAACGCTAAGGAAATGATATCATAATTTAAGATTCAAAAGAGGAAGAGATAAAGGTTTCTTCCCTATCAGAGAAGTCATCACCTCTCATGGTCTCATGCAACAGGAAGCCTAATGGCTCTCCTGAAATTAGGCCAGGAGATAAGATCCCTAATCTACCACCATGCTGTTACAGCTAGTGTGCATAGAGTATCCAGGTTGATTCAGTAGATGCTGATTTTGGCAGCGTGATATTATAGATCAAGATCATAATGACTTGGGACTCATCTTTCCAAACCGGATTTCCCTGTATGAGTTTACAATGTGTTTAACTAAAAAGCTTCTTCGATGTGCCTAGATCAGGCATGCCCAAACTGCAGCCCTCCAGATGTTTTGGCCTACAACTCCCATGATCCCTAGCTAACAGGACCAGTGGTCGGGGAAGATGGGAATTGTAGTCCAAAACATCTGGAGGGCCGAAGTTTGGGGATGTCTGGTCTAGATTCTGCCTTGGGTTCACATAATGATTTTGCCATGAAGTTCACTGAGAGACCTTGCAGAAACCTTTTCATCTCAGCGTAACCTGCCTCATCATTCTCTTGCATGCAGCCACTATCTCTTCTTACCAGCCTCTCAGGCCTCTTCATATTCATTTACATAGTTAGTACAGAATTGATCCTTCTCTGCTATCCTTTCTGATATTGTGGTGACAAGAGAGAGACCTTTTTCTGTGGCTGCTTACACATTGTGGAATTCCCTCTTAAGAGAGGTTAGACTGACTCCCTTTTTGTTATCTTTCCACCGGCAGGCCAAGACATTCCTGTTCAGGCAAGCCTTTGGAAACTAAGGTGCAAATGACCCTAATTACCAGGCTGTTGCTGAGGAAAAGTGCATTTTAATTGCTGGTTTTAAATAGGTTGTATTTTAATTTAATTATTATTATAGAAGGCAGAGGACCTTCTTGGTAGTGGCACCCAACCTGTGGAATGCCCTCCCATCAGCTGTCAAGGAGATGAGTAACTATACTGTATAACCTTCAGAAGACCTCTGAAGGCAGCCCTGTATAGAAAAGCTTTTTAATATGTCGTGTTTTATTGTGTTTTTACCTATGTTGGAATCCACCTAGAGTGGCTGATGCCACCCAGTCAGATGGGCGGGGGAAGAAGAAGAAGAAGAAGAAGAAGAAGAAGAAGAAGAAGAAGAAGAAGAAGAAGAAGAAGAAGAAGAAGAAGAAGCTTGGTTTTAGTATTATGTATTTTTTACCTGATGTTTCTAAATTTTGTCAGCCACTTTGAATCCCAATTTGGAAGAAAGGTGGGATATGAATATAATAAAATAACAATAATAACAACACAGAACTGGACACAGTTTTCCAAACAGGCTAGGATCCCAACTTCCTACCCAAAACCACTTAGGAGAGCGATGTTGATGGTGCAGCCCAGGCTAAACAAACCTAGGTCAAGCGCAGGGAATCAGTCTAGGTCCAGGATACAATCCAGAGGTAAGACTGGGGCAAAAGTTCAGGGTAAATACCACAGGGAGTCAAAACATGTTAATGCACACCTAGAAGGAGTGACAAGGGTTCAGGAGCAACGATCCAAGGCCCTGTGGTGTTTCCAACAACTGGAAGCCTTGAGAGGGAGGCTTTATGTACTCAGGCCTCCTGGACCATACTCTATCAACAACTGCTGGTGATGAAGGTGTTTCAAGGACTGCTTGGTCTCAGACAGACCCCTTAAAAATTGCACAGTGGCTCTGCATCCATAGGGGGAATCTGAATCATCACTTTTCAACCTGTAACTGGACTTCTTGGCACCAACGTTTTCATGGACTGGGAGGTAGCTTCTCCTCTGACAGCACTAAGGGTTCTTCAGGGCCCACCCCCATGGAGAGGCTTCCAGGGGTCCCCAGCTTGCTGCCCCAGCTCCTCAGACTGTGAGGAAGAGGATTCATTTTCTAATATCTTTGTGTCCAGTATGAGGTCAGGGCTAGGCGTGTTGCCATATGTCCTCTTTTTCCAGGACACACCCTCCTTTTCAGGGGTAAAATTGAATTTGCCAAAATATTCGGGGGGGGGTTGATACCAAATTTTGCCGTGCCCCCCGGCGCCCTCCGTTGTCACTCCAGTGTATGAACTCCTGCTCCCGTGCCCCCTCCCCCCCCAGGTGCTGGCAAATGTGTCCTTTTTTTGCTCTTCAAAATCTGGCAACCCTGAACTTAGCCCTTACTTTCATTAACTCTTTTATCTGCAATTGTGTTGCCTGTTCATCAGGTTTGGTAAATCATTTAGGAGCTCCTCACAAAGCATTATCCCTGCCACTTACTTCCTTTCGTTGTGATGACAGGATTTTCCCCTACCTCCTGATTCCAATCTTATAATCAGTTCTTAATCCATATCCATATCTGTTGTCTTATCCCTATGATGAGCTCTTGAGCAACTCCATTCTTTTCAATAGGGCTTCAAAGGATCAACTCCCAAGCCAGCAATTCACAGTATTTTGCTATCTGTATGAAATTTATCCAGAGAAGGAAACTTAGAGAAGGAAGTTTAAAGCTAACACATTTTCATGCTTTATACTAAAGGCATTTTTTTCAAATCTAGTTTACTAGTTAAGTATATAATATACTTGATAAAGTTTATTTGTAAATGAATACTTAAACAATACTTTCATTTTCTTTTCCCTATTTCCCGCTTTTGTTAGAATCAAATCCTATCTTTACTTTGTGTCCATTTGGCATCTTAAAAGGGAAAAAAAGTTTCTTAAATTAAGGGTGTGTGTGTGTGTGTGTGTGTGTGTGCGTGTGTTAATCATCTGGATATTAAACCATAGCAATTCCTTGCCACTTAATAAGGCCTGTATGTAAATAATAGGGTGCCTTCTCAGAGGATCTGGAATCTTTAAAAATAGTTCAGCATTAGTCACTTAAATGTATCCTGTGGATGGCTGCCAAATTTGCTTCTCCATTTTTAATTTCTTTTCAAGTTTTGTGAACTTTCAGGGTTTCATTTGCCATTAAAAACACACATATTTCTAAGCCTTTGTTCTTTCAATGCATTCCTCCATATCAAAGATCTCATTGCATTCTATGTAATTTAAACTAATTCCAGCGTATAAGACGACTGGGCATATACCCCCAACTTTTCCAGTTATAATATAGAATTTGGGATATACTTGCCGTATAAGAAATACGACCCGGCGTGTAAGACGACCCCCGACTTTTGAGAAGATTTTCCTGGGTTAAAAAGTAGTCTTATACGCAGGAATATACAGTAGACCTATTGCATGCTTGTGAGTCACGACTTTGATTACATCCACTTTACAGATGAAAAGAAGAACTGCAAACTGCTTTTCCCCTTCTAAGCTCAAAATGCAAGGACCGCAAATGACTTTTTAAATAAATAAATACATTACATTATTTTGGCTGAATGTGCAAGGAGAACTAAGGAACTGAACCATTTTGCCAAAATTTGCTTAGATTAACCCTGGGCACATCCACATGTCAATTTATTGTAGACTCAGTGTTGCTCATCTGAATATCATCTCTTATTATTTCCTCATTTAAATTGCTTTTACTATTTACTATTTCTGCAGAAAATCCCCAAAATGTAAACAACCCACAGAAAGAGTAAATTGAGGGAGGGTGTTAAGGAAGGCAATAAACCCAGTCCGAACTGGAATTATAGCACCTTTAAATTTGGGGCAAACAGCACCTTAAGGATGACTTTCTATTGAAAAGCAATACAGGTGGTGGAGATTAAACCTGTTTTTTCTCTGCACCACAGTCCTAATCTGGACTGCATTCTCTAGTGGCTACTTTGCTGGTATGGGACGCCAGAAGACAGAAAGGCAGGGCCAGTGTTTTGGCCCTCAGTCCTGAGCCTAGATTTTATTTTATTTTTGGAAGTCCTTTAGGGACATGTAAACCAGAGAGCCTAGGGCTTGCTGATCAGAAGGTCGGCGGTTTGAATCCCTGCGACAGGGTGAGCTCCCGTTGCTCGGTCCCAGCTCCTGCCAACCAAGCAGTTTGAAAGCACGTAAAAGTGCAAGTAGATAAATAGGTACCGCTCCAAGCAGGAAGGTAAATGGCATTTCCGTGTGCTGCTCTGGTTCGCCAAAAGCAGTTTTGTCATGCTGGCCACATGACCTGGAAGCTGTACGCCAGCTCCCTCGGCCAATAATGCGAGAGGAGCACGCAACCCCAGAGTCGGTCACGACTGGACCTTTACCTTTACAAGTCTCCTATTTTTGTCAGGCATGTTTCAAGCCTAACATGTAGTAATAATAATAATAATTTATTATTTATACCCCGCCCATCTGGCCAGGTTCCCCCAGCCACTCTGGGCGGCTTCCAACAAAACAGAAATTCTAAAATACAGAAATCCATCAAACATTAAAATACAGAAATCCATCACACATTAAAAGCTTCCCTAAACAGGGCTGCCTTGAGATGCCTTCTAAAGGTCTGGTAATTGTTGTTCTCTTTGACCTCTAGTGGGAGGGCATTCCACAGGGTGGGTGCCACTACCGAGAAGGCCCTCTGCCTGGTTCCCTGTAACTTGGCTTCTCGTAGTGAGGGAACCGCCATAAGGCCCTCGGAGCTGGACCTCAGTGTCCGGGCAGAACGATGGGGGTGGAGACGCTCCTTCAGGTATACCGGACCGAGGCAGTTTAGGGCTTTAAAGGTCAACACCAACACTTTGAATTGTGCTCGGAAACGTACTGGGAGCCAATGTAGGTCTTTCAGGACCGGTGTTATGTGGTCTCGGCGGCCGCTCCCAGTCACCAGTCTAGCTGCCGCATTCTGGATTAGTTGTAGTTCCCGGGTCACCTTCAAAGGTAGCCCCACGTAGAGCGCATTGCAGTAGTCCAAGCGAGAGATAACTAGAGCATGCACCACTCTGGAGAGACAGTCAGTGGGCAGGTAGGGACTCAGCCTGCGTACCAGATGGAGCTGATAAACAGCTGCCTTGGACACAGAGTTGACCTGTGCCTCCATGGACAGCTGTGAGTCTAAAATGACTCCCAGGCTGCGTACCTGGTCTTTCAGGGGCACAGTTACCCCATTCAGGACCAGGGAGTCCTCCACACCTGCCCGCCTCCTGTCCCCCACAAACAGTACTTCTGTCTTGTCAGGATTCAATCTCAATCTGTTAGCCGCCATCCATCCTCCAACCGCCTGCAAGCACTCACACAGGACCTTCACCGCCTTCACTGGTTCTGATTTAACAGAGAGGTAGAGCTGGGTATCATCAGCATACTGATGGACACCCAGCCCAAACCCCCTGATGATCTCTCCCAGCGGCTGCATATAGATGTTAAAAAGCATGGGGGAGAGGACAGAACTCTGAGGCACCCCACAAGTGAGAGCCCAGGGGTCTGAACACTCATCCCCCACCACCACTTTCTGAACACGGCCCAGGAGGAAGGAGCGGAACCACTGCATGACAGTGCCCCCAGCTCCCAAGCCCTCTAGACGGTCCAGAAGGATGTTATGGTCGATGGTGTCAAAAGCCGCTGAGAGATCCAGCAGAACAAGGAAACAGCTCTTACCTTTGTCCCTAGCCTGCCGGAGATCATCAACCAGTGCGACCAAGGCAGTTTCAGTCCCATGATGAGGCCTGAATCCTGACTGGAAGGGATCCAAATGGTCCGCTTCTTCCAGGCGTGCCTGGAGTTGTTCCGCAACCACTCGCTCGATCACCTTGCCCAAGAATGGAAGATTTGAGACTGGGCGATAGTTGGCCATATTGGCCGGATCTAAAGATGGTTTTTTAAGAAGCGGTTTAATAACCGCCTCTTTCAGCGGGTCTGGGAAGGCTCCCTCATGGAGAGAAGCATTTACCAACCCGCGAAGCCCATCGCCCAGCCCTTCCCGGCTAGCTTTTATAAGCCAGGATGGGCAAGGATCAAGGAGACAGGTGGTTGGTTTCACTCGTCCAAGCAGCCTGTCCACATCCTCGGAGGTAACAGCTCAGTTCTGAAATAATACAGTTCAGAATTCTGCAAACTCATAGAATCATAAGAGTTAGAAGGGAGCCTGAGGACCATCTAGTCCAAGCCCCTGCAATGCAGGAATATGCAGGTGCCCCTTGCAGGGATCAAACCTGCAAACCTGGTGTTGTCAGAACCACACTCTAACCTACTGAGCTATTCTTCAGTTCATTCTATGTAATTGGCTCAAAAGGCATGGGAACATATAGTTTTGCTTTGCCATAATACTGAAGGGCTCATTCCATAATCTGCCCCTTAATCTTCAAGTGTTGGCATCTACCTTGCCAACTCTGTGATCTTAGGAAGGAGGCCACTCTATGAGACTTGTGCTTAGCCAAGCAGCATCTTCTAAGAAGAGATATTGTCTGACCGACCTCCTTGCTCCTTCTCCTTTTGCCTCTGGAGTAGTGATGGGGAGCCTGTGGCCATCTAGATGTTGTTGACTACAACTCTCACCATCTCTAACTGCAACTGGTGGGAGTCCAACAAAAACTGAAGGCTCCTAATTTCCCCATTCCTGCTCTAGAGGCTCGTTTCCCCTGTTTTGAACAGGGGAAATAAGTTGCTAGAAATAAAAAGAGAGAGAGAAATCCAGCTATCCAACACCTACATTCCTCTATTAATGCTTGGCTGAGATAAAGTCTGATATGGCTTCCTCCTTCCCAGGATAGCAAAAGGAGAGCTAGAACTTAAAACCTCTCTAGCTATCTCTCCACTTAGGCCTGCTTCTGGGAGGAATATATTTATTTATTTATTTATTTATTTATTTATTTATTTATTTATTTATACATACATACATTTTTTTAAAAAAAAATACTAAGAAATTAATAAAACTTCAGTTCTGAAATCAAATTTACTTATGTGGATTCTCTCTCTTATTCTCCCTCCCTCCCTCCTTCTCTCTCTGGTTAGAATCTCATGCTACATGAATATCCAAGTTACGTATGCCCCCAAAAATTTAGGCTGTACAGTATTTTATCCACAGCCTGATCCCCATGAACAAAGGGGTGTTATATGCTGCCCTGTGAGTTCCAAAAATAATTCTTAAGGGCCATCCAACTAGAACTAAAAACTGACAACACTCCTGTGCTTATGAAATTTACTATGCAAATACTCACCAGGATATATATAGTGTGGTGCATGTTTTGCTTCTGACTGCCCCCGCCCCCTGCACCACCCAAGTATTTGAAATCAAAACTACTTTCAAAGTCAATCTCAGACTTCAGAAATGCGCACAAAAGCTCTGTGACAAATGAGCATGGGCAAGCCAGCTCCCTAAGTTTGCGTTTGGATTAAACGCTAGAAAAACACACTTGACGCTTCAATATGACCCCACATCTTCTTCTAATTTATACTAAAAGAGGAGATGTTTGCATTTCTTCCCCAGCAAAGGCTTTGTGATACAAGATCTCATTTCATCATGTTATCTGAATTATGGCATTATCTGTCCCCATCAGGGCCTCTCGTGCAGAATAACAATGTCAGCATGCACTCTGTGCTGAATTTAGCTTTCTGGTCATGTTATCACAAATTGGTTTGAGTACGCAGCTTGCAAGGGAGGTGGGGGGAGGTAAATGACAAATCAAATAATCCACAAAGGAAGAAAGGATAAAAAAATATATAACAGGGAAGGAGGGGGTGGGGGAAGCAGATTTAATACCTTCTTTTTTGTCAATGGATTGTTATGCGATGTTGCCAAACAGAATAATATCAGAAATGTTTGCAGATGTATGAACATCACTTTATGGATCGTTAATTTGTATAAAATCTATAGAGGCTAGGTGCTGCTATAATGGAGGACCAGAACAGCAATTTCAGGTAAATTAGAAAAAGAGCAATATTATCACTATCTATGAAAGAGCAAATTTGATAGGGAATCTAGGATATTACAAAGATCTCACCCATTATCATGATAATGTTAGGGGAACTGTATCTGCTCAGCATACTGGGTAGCTCAAATGTTGCAAGCAATAGAAGTTTTAATAAGTTTTTTTAGGTGGGGAGAGGAACTCTGCCAAATGATTTCCCACATTCTGCCTTGGACCCTGTCGTATTTTAAATGGAATTTATTCTGTTGAATAGCTATGTGATATTCTTACAGTTTTTAGGTAAAGGGTTCATTATATTATTCACTGTATAATATATTATAATTAATATAATATAATATAATATAAATCACTGTACACTGTACACCTGTCCATTGCTTCTGAACAACGTAGTTGTGATATAAACTGTTACAGGTAACTATTTTCCTGTGAAACAAAGTAAACTGTTGAACATTGTTATACTGAATTGCTTTTGATAATGTATTACTGGATAGTTATGTTTATATTCTAAATTTAAGAACAAAAATATAAAAACCTGTCGTGATCACAGAAGGCACATTTTCTAATCAAACGACACACCATATTTTAAGGATAGATTTCCTGTGCAGTTCTCAGCATGTTTTCACGGAATATGGGCTCCCTCCGGTGGAGAAGTTAACACCCATGGAATTCCACAGCTGTCGATTTCAAGCTGCATAACCTAATAAATAAATTGTTAGCCATATATATCGGAAAGGGTCCAAAATAGAATTATATAGGCCTTCCCTTAAAATGCTGCACATGGTGGGGTGTTCTGTTGTTTGTTTTGTGTATGGTGTGTCTCATATTAAAGCTAGTGGCTATATTAATCACACAGGAATTTCCCAGATGAAGCTTAATTTGAAACAGCCAGGTAACTTATTCAAAGGAGAATCAGCTGCTTTTTGGTAATGCAGGTGTAGTGGGATACCAACAGCCCAGTCTCCAACCACAGATGGGCAGTGAAATCTTATGCTTGTGAACTAAAGATTAAGTCTCACTGTTTTCAGTAGAACCAAAGAAGTCACCAATGTAGAAACCAAGGGTGGGCCTATACTCACAGAGGCCTTTCCTAGTACAAGGTCTCCTCCCTTCTCCCCTCCTGAAATTAGACTTGACAGAAACATTCTATTGTCGCCATTAGAATAGGTGGTGGTGGTGGTTTTGTGTGTGTGTGTATGTGTGGTGCCCACAACAATTTCTCTAGCTTGCAAATGGGCACATTTTGTAACCCCACCCTAGCAAGTGTGTTTAAGACTGCAGCCTTAATCTCTAGACCAGCCTTTCTCAACCTTGGGTCCCTAGATGTTTTCGGCCTACAACTCCCATCATCCCTGACCACTGGTCCTGTGAGCTAGGGATCATGGGAGTTGTAGGCAGAAAACATCTGGGGACCCAAGGTTGAGAAACACTGCTCTAGACCGTAGATTACTAGACAGTAGTAAAAATCACTGTGTCCCAAGTGAGCATTGAACCTTCTGGTTGAAGTGGCATAGCCGGCCCACTTCCTGTGTTCTCTGGCCAAAGGGGCAGACCTAACAAAGAAAGCCTGTAGACAGGCAAGCTGAGGACCTCAGGAGGAAGATGGAAGGAAGAGGCTCTCAACATCAAAAAGGCCTCTGTGCCCCTTGTGTGAGAGAGAAAAGAGAGAGCAGGAAATGTGGAGGAAAGACCAGTAGCTCAAAGTTTAGCCTCCTCCTGGAGACAGAAGACCAAGCCAAGGAAGACAGAAGACAAAACCAAGCAGGGCCAAGGAACACCGCTGTGTTTCAGGTCCCACTGCATATCAATAGACAGGAGCCAGATTAAGCCAAACCCAATGAAGGCCAATAAAATTAGGACCAGTGTTGAATAGATGAAAAAAGGATGCCCTTCCCCAAAGACCAATTAGAGCATATTCCCCCGCCCCCCGCCCCCCAAAATCCTACTTAACCACACATGGTGACTGGCAAAGGCCCACACTGCTCAGAGGGTGGGATGCTGAAAAGAGACAAAGAGGAAGTCCTTGGGTCAACAGAGGACATGTGGGGAATCCCTCACACCCTCCCTTCCTCGGTTGTAAGCCTTTCTCCTCCAAGGTAGGGAGTATATTCACCCCAACTAAAGGCTGGGGTGGGCGTTATCACTGCCTTCGTTGGCCAATGCCAGTGATGTTGAAATAATAATGGTGGTTATTAATTGTAGCCCGCCCATCTGACTGGGCTGCTCCAGCTACTCTGGTTGCCTTCCAGCATATATAAAAACATAACAAAACATTAAACCTTAAAAAGCTTCCCTATACAGGGCAGTAAAGAGAGAATAGTATCAGCTAAAAGATTCATTCACTTGTCACAAATCTTCACGTAGTGCTTAAATCCTACACCCTTTATCTTCTTGTTAAGTGCAGGATCTGAGTCCAGCCCAGTCAAGATCAGAACAACAGCATGTGAAAGTATTGAAGAGTTATCAGAACCAATACAAGATTATTCCTCTTCCCTTCCCTCTTGAAGATGTCCTACACACCTCAGCAGAAAATTCCTCTTGTAAAGCTGACCTATCTCCAGAGCAATAAAAGGACATGACACCTGCACATTTGCAAGTGCTACTAAATTAGCTGTCTACACTGCAGAGTTAGTCCAAGAAAAATGGCTCTTCCTCCAGGCAGAACACCACTCTAATATTCTCATAAACTGGTTCTGGGTGTCTTTGACACACAAGGCCATACATGCTTTAAGGACATAAAACTGTATTTGCGTCAAGTACAGAGGCTAAGATACAGATAGGATGTGACAGAAACAAAACTATAAATTTTCTAACCCCAGACTTCACACAAGATCAGACCCATTCTCGGCAAATCTACAAATGTATGTGACAGACTTCTCTCCCTGCTTATTTAGAATTCCACAGTTGCCTTATATCTTTATGAACTGAGTAGGTGAGTTTCATTTTCAGGAAAAAAAAAAGTGGGGGGGAATCAATTTTTTTATTCCGTAAGAAATATTATCTTCCTGTCATGCCAAGATCACAGATCTGCTTCACCCTGGGGCTTGTTATACCCCATCCTGGAATAATTGCAGCCCTCAAGGTTTGACTTCTTCAACAGTAAGAGTTCAGCCTTTTTTCCAGAAGACATACCTAGACAGGCTAGGAGTCCTTATATTTCACCATGAGTAAAGGTAAAGGGACCCCTGGGCAGTTAAGTTAATCATGAGTATGCAGTGCTTAGTTGTGGTTACATAGCAGAAAGGAACAGGACTGCAAATGCCCCAAAGCCATGGAACTGAAGAGAAGCTTCAGAGCTAAGTCTTGGTAAGCTCCGGTTCAAATTGAGCCTTCTGATATGATCTCCTGCAGGTGAGGAAGGCAGAAGATGGCTGGTGATTAGAGTCGGCAGAAAGTGGGAGGCAAAGTAGAAGTACAAGCTGGATGGACAGGCAGGCAAAGTGCTGTGAGGAATCCAGTAGCAGCTTGGACTGCTCCCTACAAAGGAGGCACCCAAAATAGGCCAATTCCCACACTCAGGCTTTGTCCAACTAGTTTACTGGCCTATTTTAGATATAGCGCATACCCCTGAGATTGCTTATTGATTGCTTATTGTTGGTTTTATTCAGATTTATGTATATTTTAATTCTCATTTGATCTTATATCTTTTCAATATTTTAGTGTTGCAATTTTATTCTGCATACACTTTTGAAATACTTTGATGGGAAGTGGTCTATAAATTATTATTATTTTATTTTTTTAAAATACTTTTATCAATTTCAGGAGCCAGGCTGCCCCAGCCACTCTGGGTGCCTTCCTGCCTGAGAATTTTCAGGGGAAGTTAAAAAATCATTGTTTCATTGTGTCACCTAATAAGACACCAAATTATTAAGCTCCTTCAAGTCAGTTATATTGGTGGCACCCAAGTGCAACAAAGACCATAGCAGGTCTACAGCTCTCTTGTTGTGATCCACCAGAGAACCATAAGAGAGCAAAGCACTTTGGACTCACTTTGAGATACTTTTGCAGGGAGAATTAACAAGGGAAAATCCTGTAACAACCTTTGAAGGGCCAGGTGGAAGCTGTGTCCAGCCAGAAGTACCATAGGAGTGGCGCTCTGTTAGTTCTTTGCAACATTGATTGCACATATGAACCATTTCCCAGAATCCCTCAATCAGCATACAGAAGATTTGATGACAACATGGAACTTAACTACATCAAATGCATGCCTTTAAATGTATTCTGTTCCTAGTGCATTTTAAGTACAGAACTGCTTGCACTAAGTTTATGTGAGCCGCCAACATCCAGAAACACTATACTATTCCAACCTTGTATGCCAAAGTAATGGTTGCTGAACAGCAGGGATTTGGTTTCTGTGGGAAACTATGTTATTTATTTATTTTAGGCATGTATAAGTAGATTTTCTGCCCAATTGGCACTCAAAGTGGTGAACTGCTTCAATAAAAGTGACAGAAAACTCACTTAATTGCACTTTTGAAAAAGATCATGAGATTCTGATCAGCATTTCAGTCAAGTATATAATATAATCATTATAGCCAAAGCTATACTGTTTAGAGTTCCTGCTTTTTTTTCTTAACAGAAAATATCCACACAAGCCAGTGTTATTGAGCCAAAATCTATTATACAGGCAATCCCCGATTTGCGTGGGGGTGTTGTTCCGGGTCATTGAGTGTGATGGCAGAGTGCAAAATGCCCATTATGCCCCTGCCCCACCCCCTTTCCCAGCCACTTCTGGGTTGCCACAATGCACTCATGTGTGCAGTCACACATCAATCGGACATGTCACACATCAATCGGACAATCAGTCATTGTCAAGAGAGAGAGAGCACACACACATACACACAACCCCATTGCACTGCATGGCCTACAACAGGCACAGGCAACCTTGGCTCTCCAGATGTTTTGGAACTACAACTCCCATGATCCCTAGCTAACAGGGCCAGTGGTCAGGGATCATGGGAGTTGTAGTTCCAAAACATCTGGCGAGCCAAGGTTACCTATGCCTGGCCTACAATAATGTAGAACCCCTTTTGGTTTCCAGTGACTTTCTGGTCTGCTTAGTCCAGTTCTGCAACAGGCAGAATAATAAATATGCTGCCAAATCTTGTATCAAAACTGGATTTGAAATAATCGCTAGACCTAAGCCCTTCTTCAAAAAGGATAAGGATCACCGTAAGGATATAAGCTGAAAGGGTATGAACTGCAATGGAATGAGTGAAACCTAAACTGAAATATTAAGCATTAACTCAGTTAAAATGCCTTTTTTTGCATCTCCCCTTCCCCCTTGAGAAAGATATTCTATTAATTTTAAAAAGTGTTTTTAATAGCGCTCTTCTTTTTTACTAGATTTGTTTACTAGATTTTATAGACTTGTTTTTAAGTTGCCTTAATTTTATTATAATTTAATTGCTTTTATTGTATTTTATATGCTTTTAGCTTTCTGTGGTTTGCCCAAGTTTGTTATTATTTTTGTGAGCTGTCTAGAGTCCCAGCTCTAGAGAAGAGGTAGGATATAAATAAATATAATTAATAAAAATAAAAATATTATTATTTTTCTCAATATTCTTATTTCCTCTCCCTTTCCTCTCTTTTCCCATGAACTTCTGGGTGCTGCTAAGAACAAACTTCTCAAAGCTCAAACTTTACCTTCCAATTCATATTAACTAACCTTTCGTCAGTAGTTGACTGCTCAAAACCATAGAAAAAAGTCCTGAAATCTTTTTGGTGATCTTCTATCTTGGTAACTCCTCATGACAGGAATATCACTATTCGACCATGACTCTGTCTCTACTGACAATTGTGCAGTTCTTTCCCTAGCCTCACCCAAGAAACCCAAGTCAGAAATACAGATCAAACTCCTCTCTTACTTTTTTATATGGCCAGTATTGACTATTGGCATGGGAAGTGGAGGCATGACAATCAATGAGCACTGATACTGAATGCTAGGCACCTCTTAAATATTGCAATGGCAATCGACTAAGACAAAAATGTTGGTGACTGGAAATGGACAGACAAGTTACATGACTTGTGCTGCAAATGATAAATCCCAGAAGGGTTTTCTTACTCTCACTGGGGCAATGTGTAATGGTGAGACTTTGTTCTGTAACACTGCTGACTAGCGAAGAAGACAGGAATGGACACAGCGTTCAATTTCTGAGTCTATGGTTGGGAATCAGACACTTTCCTGAAGAAGCTGCTTAACACTTATGACCCTCTTGGTCTTCATGAGCTAGAGATATGGTGAGAATAGATTTGTGTAGGTGACAGTCAGTTCCTAATAGATAATGAAGAAAAGTTTAAGGAAGCTCTAGCCCCCAGGACAAAAAGTGGAAAGCACGTGAAGGAAAACAGGTTCTTGCTGCTTCTGAAGTGTCAGAATTATATCTTGCAGACAGGGATCCTTATCCACAGCATTTTTAACTTGTTGTAGAGTCACAGCTTTTGGAGCAGCCTGGGATGAAAAAAAGACTACATGTGTGTTGGTCAGTTCCTCGGAAGTGTGAATGGTTGAAGTCTGAGGCACAGATACCGGCATCATGAAAAAATAACCAGCGGCATTTGTCTTGCCAGGACAATATATCTGAAATATACTCGGAGTCGAGAGTGAATTTCATGCTCTTCATTCAGCTCATAGTCATCAAGGAGAAGAAGAGAAGAAGAATGCCCTTTCCCCCCAAACCATCTGCTTATATACATTATTTACACAATGGGCTTTGCGTGATTGGCTACTTCAGGGCTACACCTATGGGCCAATCAGTTTGTGGATTGACTTCTGCCAGCAGCCTGATTGGCTGCTCCTGCAGGCCAATCAGGTTGCGGATTCACTTCTGCCAGCCGCCTGATTGGCTGCTCCTGCAGGCCAATCAGGTTGCGGATTCACTTCCACCTGGAGTTGGATTGGGTGGCTCCTGCGGACCAATCAGACTGCTGATTCTGGATCCTATTATTCTATGATTCAGCTCAGTACATAACAATATCGGAGTATGATTAGAAGCTTGAAGTTGCACTATCCAACGTTCAATGTGGGTTGGTAGTTGGAACGACTCACTGGTGAACATGGGTTGTGGTGGCATATGATCTGTGATGATTGTGAAGTGGTGTCCAAATCAGCACAAGTGGAAGTGTAAACAATTCCACACTATGGCATATAGCCAATGCTTCTCATTCTGTTTGTGAAAAGCGATATTCAACAGCTGAGGGTGCTTTACTTGCATATGCTGTGATAAATATACAGCTACTGGAGTCTATTTATGTTGGAAAACCCTCAAGCCTAACAAGGGCTCGTTTTCTACGAGTTGTGTGTTTTGGGGGCTCAAAATATGCGGTTGTTGTATAGCTAGAAAGGGACACTTTAAGCCGCGATAAACCTGCTTGATATTTATCAGTCGATTCCAAGCTTTGTTTTTGCTGGTGAGCTCTCTTAGGGCTGAGTTATGTTGGCTAGATTTGGAATAAAACAGCCACAATATTGGCATGGGCAAGGAGCTTCCTTAGCTAAAATGAGGTCTGTGGCTCTGCAGCTTCTTGCATGGCTGCCACATTCTTTGGACCAGGAGAAACAAAACATGAAAGGGGGAAAAAACCAAACAACTCGCATTGTATTCACACTTCCTAGGATTCAGTGTGAGATTGTATTGCAAATAATCCAAAACTGCTTCAAGAGTGTCATCATGTGGCTTCTGAATTGCTCCAAACACAATAATGTTATCATTGAGGTTCAAGGCACCAGGGAGCCCGGCTAGAGTTTATTGGATTATATTCTCAAAGATTTCAGCAGAATAAGGGACACCAAAGCTTAGTCTTTTGTATCACCCAAGACGAAAGTGAGTGGTAAATGTGGTGATATATCTAGAGTCGGGGTGAAACTCAAGTTGGTGATATGCTGCTCTCGGATAAAGTTTGGAGCAGATTCTTGCCCCATTTCGGTCTGAAATAAGAATACAAATCTTACCTTTAAGGTACTGCAGTTGCAATAATTCACCCTTTCCTGTCCTTTTCTTGTTTTCCTTGTCAATGATAATGTTATATTTACTTTAATGCCATAATGGTGCCAAACGCTGTCAATATGTTATTATGAGCCCTATTCGGCCATGCTGCTTGCATGTAAAAGCTACACGTGAGCAGGGTGAATAGGACAAAGCACACTAACCTCCACACCCTTGCAATTCTGTGCCAATCACCCTCCACAAGTTGAATGGTGAAGTCTGAAGCAGGGAGCCTCGTCTACTCATGAAGGCTGCCTATAAGATTTGAAATCCCAATTTACAATTGAATGGAAAATACCCACATCAGCTGAAGGGAGATTTGGATCTGCAGATCCAAGGCCACCACCAGCATCCCAGAACATCTCAATTTAGCCCCTATTGCCAGTAGAGACCATCAGCAGGATCTTTCCATAGACTTATCAGAGGCTTCCAGGGTAGACAGGCTGCTACAACCAGTGGAGTACCTCTCCCCCGACAGAGGAGCTCTTCTGCGTAATCCTAATCCCCTTCACATGCCCTCTGGTGAGGGTTAGGATGGCTCTGTTTCCCCTCCCCCCCCAAAAAATATTTTTATTTCCTTTGGTCAGTCACATGACTTCCAGGTGCTTAGCATTTTTGAGATAAAAATGAATATTGTTCCATTTAGAATAACACTTCGTCATGTGTGCTTTTGCAGTTGGCTGCATAGAGGTAAGAAGGGCTGAATTTAGATTACACCAATTAGAATAAGCCTTTCTGCCGATTTTTTTTTCATGCTTCCACTTGTTATTCTTCTAATTCCTTTGTTGCTAAGGAACCCTGCCGCAGGAGATATTAGAATTACCTGCTATTAAGGTAATCAAGGGAGCTAGGAGTGGACAAAAGAGTTGAGCCCATTAAATCACTATAAGTGGCAGCACTTAACTGAATGCAAATAAGGGTGCCAAATTTTGTCAAGCTAGGCGGATGTCCACGTCCAAGAAATGATGGTAAGAATAGATGGCAGGTTGCATAAAATACCAGGATGATAACAATCATGTATACAGTAGTAACAATAAAGCTGAATTTATGTTATCAGAGTTGCATGGGAGTCGCTCTAGGTCCCAAAGTGGGTAATGTCTAAAAGGAGAAACAACATGGGGCTTCTGAACGATGTCATGTCTTCCCCATGCAGCTACTGACAGTGCTGACATAGAAAGGAAGTACATCATTCACTCAATCCAAATTCTTCCTGCATATGTTACTGGAGTGCCATGGGATTCAAACACCTAAAAGTGCTTTCCACGCTACTCTGGTTATGAACAGAAAAACCACCCCTATATGGAATCCCCTTAAATACGTGCACTACTATAAAACACCATTGATAAATTAGTTTTGTGATGGCACGTTCTTCCACAATCTTAGTTTTGTGGTACGTTGTCTTCTATTCTATGTTACATGGAAATGAGCCGATTAAATGAAAGATTCATTTGTTTACAACTCCTATGCTTCCATACACCGCGTTGCACCCCTTAATGGTAATAAAGTGTACCGTATTGTCACAGGGCTGCCAGGGAGGGGTCTGGAAGGGAGGGAGGGGACTGAGCAAGGTGAAGAGGAGCCTTTAGTAAGTTACAGGCAGGAAGGGAGAGAGGCAGGAGAGAAAGAGTTAACGGGGGTGGAAGGGGTCTCAGCATAGCTGCCAAGTCCCGGTTAGAAAAATACGGGATCAGCAGCGCCGGCGCTGGAAGTCGCTTCTACGCATGTCCAGACATGCATAGAAGCAACTTCCGCTGCCTGATTTCCGGTGCCCAGACATGGGCAGAGCGGCACCGACGTTGCCCCTTGCCCCTTTAAGAGCTCGGGTTTGGGGCTTTTTGCAGCCAAATGTGAAGGGACTAAGGGAGAGAGAGACTTGGAGAGAGAGGGAGGAGAGTTAGGCACGTGGGTGTGTTGCGGCACATCAGCCCGATCGGCGGTAATTACAGACTCCAGGGAGTCAGGAAGGAGGAAGGAGGAGGAGGCGAAGCCACCACGGTTGTTTGCGGGCTTCAACCGGGAGAAAAGTGTGCCCCCGAGCGAGCCAAGCGCCACAGGAGCGAACCCGAGAGAAGGCTTCGAGGGGGGGCGGGTAGCGCTCTTCACCCGCTGGGGGGCGCATTCACACGACCGCAGAGGGAATTGAGGCCTTGCCAAAAGCTGCAAGTTCTTACTAGAGGCTGGGGACGTTCCTGGAATTTTAATAGCCCTCTGCCACCCCCATCCCCGGAGGTATTGCCTGAGCACCAACGACTAGCAAGCTGCAGCCCCAAGTCTTTTGTCAAGTCGCCCCACAGACAACCCCACACAGAAGCCCCCCACACGCACGTGCTCCCAGCAGAGGCTCCGTTAGTGCACTCGGTAGAATAAAGCGGCATAAGATTTCACAGACTGGGACACTTTAGGCAGCCGTGGGGCGGGGGGCCAGGGAGGAAGGGGAATGGACCCGCATGATCGTCGTCCCACCGGCAAATTTCCTTGCACATCGAAAAATAGCACCTCGGGATAGAAGCGTCTTCAGGAGTACAAGCAAAGGGTATGTGGGAGGGGGAGCGCACACTGAGCGTGCAAGCCTCCCCACTGCCAAGGTGGCCAATCACAAGGAGAGAAAGGGGTGGGCACAGAGCTGAGGAGGCAGACGAGGTACGGTTGGTTGGTTTGTTGGTTGACGGAAGCAGCACCGCAGTGCAGCACCACATTCACAAAGACGGGCACAGTCTTGAGAAATCAAGAAATCCGGGGGAATTACGGGATATTTCGCCGTTCGGGATGACAGCGGGAAACAGCTTTTAAAAACGGGGGTTTCCCGGGGAAATGGGAGACTTGGCAGCTATGGGTCTCAGATGCAAGCAAAGAGACTCAACACCTCCTGACCAGTTCTGGGACTGATGTGTGTGGGGGGGTGCTCATTCCTTCCGCGCAGGAACAAAGGGGGTGGAAGAGACGGGAGCAGAGGAGGAGGCTGGGATTACCCAAGTTTCTCTGCTGGAGGAAGAGTCATAAATCTCCACTTCCGGAAGCTGCTAGCGATGAGTCGGATGCATGAAGAGTAACTGCAATCAGTATATATGTATATAATAAAGAACTGTACATATATCTCTACGTGAGCAGAGGTATTTCTTGCAGAAAGCTTCCAGACCCCCTTCACACGTATTGACATCCATGTAATGTTATTTAAATTGCCACCCAACCACCTCGCCCTGCCCTGCCCTGTATTTTGCCAGAACAAAGGTGGTAAACCTAGTTGTGTGGAATATCTTCATGTCACTTATGTGAATAAATTCCATCTTAAATAATATGCTACGCCACGTGAAGAGCCTCTACAATCAAAGTGGATCAGCATACACTTTCTGCTTTTCATAATACAAAATACAAGACAGTCTACTGCTCTTTTTTAAAACCATAAAACCCACAAAAGGCTCCTTGTATTGTACACAGTATTTAAATCTAATTAATGTTTACCACCTTAACTGTTTGGTTTTGACATAGAGATTAAAGGTCCACCTTCATGGGGACTAGGGGTGTGTGTGTGTGTGTGTGTGTGTTGTTTGATCACGATGTTGGTTTGTAATGATTACTCATGTAATGATCCATCTGTCAAGTTTTTCCCAACAGCGGTTGTTAAAATTAGAAGAGGGTTTGTTGTTGGTTATTTTTATTCACAGCCAGATTAATTCAAGACCTAAAGTAATCAGTTTGCATTATATAGCCTTTCGTGCAGTTTGCTCAGATTTATAGCTTGGTTGCGTTGGTCTCATACTTGCGAAACAGCTGCTAGGCATTTAGCTAATATCATGCCGTACACAAGTGGATTCTGATTTTTTCATTTGAAGTCATACGCCAACAACAACGATACGGAATGCCATAATGCTAAATCTTTATCTGGGAGGGGAGCATTCACCACGTAATGTCCTAAACCTACAGTGTCCCTTACTCATGACACACCATAGTCAACCCTGTGCTAACTCACCAAGTAGTTGGGTTGTGGTTCTGGTTCTAGACTATATAATCATTAGAACTTCTCAGCTAATCTAGACCAACTACTCCAGGAATAACAAAATGGAGAAAGAAATTAAAATATGTTGATACCTTTTAAATCAAAATAACAATGCTTTCTAATACCTTATGAATGTACCATACACACATTTGGAGTTAAGGAATGAGAACATCAATGGAAAATACTCAGTTTTCATAGTTCCACAACAGTTTTTCTGTTGTCTTCGTTGAGAACCATAGATGTGACTGAATTAAATAAAACCAATTAAACCTTTCCCTCATTTGATTGTGTTTCTGCCAACGGATCGTATCGGCTAAAGCCCATTCCACTTTCTCATTAAAATGCAGCTCCTAGCTGAACAAGCCTAACTGGCAAGAAGTCACTAAATGTAATTGTTTGAAAAATGAATATTTCTAAAAACAGTGCATTTTGATGACAGTCATCTGTTTAGATGGGGTGGCATTTTACTGTGATTGTATTTCAACAGAAAGGGGTGTTTTATCTTACGGATAAAGAGGTGATAAACAGAAAGCTTGACAGAAATAATCCACTGAACACAACCTTCAAAACAAATGTACTTTGCACACCAAATGCTACATTTGGATTTAATTCTTTTTTAAAGCATTCTTCCATTATGCAATTTATATTCATAATCAGCATGGCAGCATGAAGAACTAATACACAGAGTGGTATTAGTGTCTCTGTTCATTAAGAAGCAAAGTATTAATATTTTAATTCATGGCATGTTTGGATCCGATTCTCAGCAGACATTCAAGCTTCTTAATCTGAAACACACATTTCACACAAGATAAAAAATAAGGACGAGTGTGTGACTGAAACTAGGAGAGCAAACATTTAAAATTTTAATAAAAATTAAGCACAATCTGTTTTATGTTGTTGTATGGCTAAAAACAGTTACTTGAAGGAAAGTAGCCAGAGAAACATCTATGCAACTAAACTGGTTTATGCACACTGATGGGTTCCATCTATGTTCTCAGGATTACAGTTCCTATGTAACACAAGGTTAATAAATTGGGTGGGTGGGGGGACTAAGGAATTAGTTCACGTAATGTTCAGAAAGAGAGGGAAAGCAAGCATGAGTTATTTTCTTGCATTTGCAAGCTCTGGCCACATGGATTTCCCAAATTCCTTGCTTTTTCAAATTCCTAAACTCAGTTTGTCTGGAGTTACAGATAAACAGCCTTCCATAGAGTTCAACCTCTCAGGTGAGAAATTTTAAACACTTATATAGTTACCTCACACACACACACACACACACACACACACACACACACACACACTGCTCACCTTCTATCTTTAGAACACACAGGTCATCTACTTCTATATAACCTGTTTTACAACGCTAGACCAGTGCTGTCTATTTCAACTAGCAGCCTTTATTCAGAGTTCAGATTTCCGGCAATGCCTTCTCTGTTGTGTACCGCTATATCCCATGAAAAGCCTCTAAGGTGCTTCTGCTGCCTCTGTCATTATTAGTTAAGAACAAAGGAAGGAGTCCAACCAATAATACGCCTGCCTAATAAAGAAGCAGTTACTACAGTGTGGTGTTCGAGAGAGCCAGCTAAGAGTGTGAGATAAAAATCTGGGAGACTGGAGTTCGAATCCCCACTCAGTGATGAAGCACACTGAGCGACCTTTGGCCAATCATTCACTCTCAGCTTAACCAACTCCACAGGGTTGTTGCTAGGATAAAGTGGGGAGGAAGAGACACCTGTGTACACTACTTTGAACTCCTTGAGTGTCAAGCTCAGAGAGACCTCCCCTCCCTTTGGTAACTTCACAGATAAGAATTAATGAGCAGTTGATAGATTTATAGTCCTTTTATTACAGCTTCATGTTGCGATCACAAATACACAGCTCTCTGCAAGGAAGCCAGTTGTCTACTCTAACCCCTCCTTACGACTTCCGCAGCAAGAAAGGCACCAACAGGAAGTTCTTCCCTCCCTCTGCCTTCTTTGTTCTCTGATACTTTCAGACCTCTGAGTCCAGGGACGGGGGTGGTGGTCCCCCATACTCTCGACTGACGTCTTTCCTAGCTGTCCCCTCCCTTCCGCTTCTCCTGTCATTATCTCGTAGCTGGGTAGCTCCTCTATAAACTGTTCAGCTTCTGTGTCTGTATCTGTTTCTCTCTGCTTCTGAAAACACTGGAGGCGGGGGGGGGGTATTCCCCCTCCTCTTCTGAGAGAAGCTGATCTGCCTGTGACAGCATTCCCTCATCTTCAGATTTAGACCATTGCCTAACACTGAGAAAAGGTGGGATATAAATGAAACAAACAAACAAAGAGTGGGTACTGTATAATTTTCGTGCAATTTGCTTGGAAGAACAACACAGTTGCCCAAGGTGAATTGGGGACCTGAGTAAATCTCATACTATCCCTCTGGCCCAGTTTTAGTGTATTGTCATCCCTCACTTTTTTTTGCATGGTGCGGGGGGGGGGATGAGAGAGGGCAGCAACTCATCCTGGGACTTTATGTATGCATAACATGTGCACCGCAACCAAGTTGTGGGCTCTTCATCACCTGATTTCCAACCCCCTCCCTGGTTTATAAGGAGGCAACCAAATGATAATCAACTACTGTCTGTACATGAGATAAATGAAGAAGGAGGGAGATTTCATGGAGATCCTGGATGTCAGACACCATGTTTGTTCTATGTTGGTCACTGTACAGTCTGATAAGGAAATTAACCACAGAGAAGGGGGACGATGTCATTCTTTCACTTTAAGATTTGAATCATCATCTTTATCCCCCAGTTAAAATGCATACAGCTTAGAGAATGAAGACCTCCTTGATGAAAATACCAGGCTGCCTGTGTAGCAAATGGATGTGTCAACTCAATGCTGCTGAACAGCAAGACTGTCTGAACTATTTTATATTTCCTATTGTTAGGTATTGAGAATGTACTCTCTACTGATCTAGAGAGCTGTAAGAAACCCTGAAGAAAATAAGTACTGCGTGGACTTTGAACAAACTGGTATGCCACTGTAGACTAAGGATTTCTACAATTTCTGAATGTAAGCATTGCCCATGACCCGGATTTCCCACCTGCTCAAATAAATTACAAAAATCTAATTTTTATAGGATACTAGCCATGGCTCCCCCTCCCTCCCTCCCTCCCTCCCCAGTTCGCTGTAAAGTGGCAAAGCAGGAGCCGCTTACTGCGACCCGGGGGGCCCCCTCCCAGCCTCCCCTCACCCTTTGCCACTTTACAGCAAGCCGGGGAGGGAGGGAGGGGGGCGGATGGACAGGAGCCGTGGCTCCCAAGAGGGTGCAGCTTTGCCAGTGCCCTGGCAAAACAACGTGTGGGGGGGGGGACAAAAAATTTCTGCACCGGGTACCACCTGGGCTTGCTACGCCTCTGACTAGATGGACACTATACAAATATAACAAATAATCAGCAGCTGAACTGATAACGGCAGCATTGCTTTCTGCCCACCCATAGTGGTGAAAGTACGGCACAGCAGAAAGCAGGCCAGCAGCAACCCCACCTGTGTCCCAACTTAACAGCTAACGTCAGGATCTCTGATGTCTTGACCTAGTGTGTACTGCAATCTAGGTAAAGTATGTTCAAAAATAGCTTCCAATGTGTTTTGTTTTTTTTAAGAACTTCAGTGATCACTGCTGTAAAAATTGTAACATGGGAATAGTTTGGGACAAATACAGGAAGAATCGAGGATTTTATCAGAGAAAGAGGGGGAGAAAGCATGAGAGGGGGAAATGAAAGCTTCTTTTGACTTTTCTACACTCATGGTTTTTAATTGAAACTATTTATTCATAGTTTTAATCCTAACAGTTTACTAAGTGAATAATAGGATAAGCTTCACAAGCTGAAAAGCATGATATTAAACAAAAAGACGAACATAAGCTGTGAAGCTGAAAAAAGCTCATCAACTCAGATCCACTGTAAAATAACAACAAATCCTCTTGATTTCTTTCTGTTTATCAGAGAACTCATTCATTCATTCATTCATTCATTCCAGAGGAGGCACCTAGTGTAGAATGCAGCTGCCAGTTGGTATGTGTGGCAGCCTAATGGTGCCATGTGTCTTGGAAGCACTCCTCTGGTTGCCACTGAGCTACTGGGTGAAATTGAAGGTATTCATACTAGCACATAAAACCCTAAGTTTAATGGATCTTGCTCCCAGGTGAGTGGAAACAGGACTGTGGAATAAGTAGTGCGGAAATCAGGCCCTAGCACAACATTATAGCTTTTAACAGCACCAGTGCCTCAATCTATTATGCTGCTCTACTAAATTGGGTCAACCAGCACTTCCAGGTGTGTTAGTGGCATTAAGCAAAATTGGCACAAAAATGGAGAAGTGGCATGGAAGGGTCTAGGCAAATAACCGGTGAACAATCCTAGATTATACAGTAGTGGCCAAAATTGTGGAAACCTTTGGGAGAAAGTGTATTTCGGAGGTTTGATGGCTCATATTACCACTTTTTTTTCTTTTTGTAATACCATAAAATAATACCATCTTCCCATTGATATATAATTTTATGGTATTACGCCAAAAAAGTGGTGTTATGAGCCAAGATTGCCAAAACAATATGACACCTGATTGACTCTCTAAACCAGGGGTCCCCAGACTACGGCCCGGGGGCCGGATGCGGCCCAATTAGCCTGCCAATCCGGCCCGCGACAACCCCCGCCGCCCGCCGCCGCCCGCTCTTACGGTGCGCAGCGTGGCAGCGCTCTTCCGGGTTGGGAAAAAAGCGCCGAAAATCCTTTGTGCGCATGCGTATGGGCCTCTCCCGACCCGGAAGAAGTCATTTCTGGTGCACTTCCGGGTCGGGGGAGGCCCACGCGCATGCGCACAACAGATTTTCGGCGCTTTTCCCACCCTGGAAGCGCGCCGCCGCGCCAGTAAGCGCACTCCCCCGCCCACCGGCCCGCACAAGCGCGCGCTCCCCCGCCCTCCGGCCCGCCGCGCGATCGGCGCGGTGGGAACCGGCCCAAACGCCGGTAAGTCTGGGGACCCCTGCTCTAAACACTCCTTTTTCTGGTTCTTTGGCTATAACTTTTGATAGAATACAGATAATTGCATTACATTCTTCATTAGATTATCTTTCCATTGATATATAATTTTATGGTATTACTTTAAAAAAAAAAAGTAGTGTTATGAGCCATCAAACCTCAGAAATACACTTTCTCCAAACGGTTTCCACAATTTTGGCCACTAGTGTACCTATCAATATTATCACAAACAATCGATCTGATAAAAACGTTACTACAGTTCTGCAACTACATGCAGCAGAGCTAGACAAAGCTGACTCATTTTCCTACAGTGGTATCCTGGACAAATGAGATCAGCATCCTTTCTTCTATGCACTGTTGAAGTTATGCACATCTCTGGATATCAGCTGTTAGGCTAATCCACTGCAATGAACCCATTGGGCAAGGCAGACACCTGTTGTTAATCAACTCTGGCTTTGGCTCTTGGCTTCACTGCAGGCATTTCTTTTGCTCACTAGTGACCTTTGGAGAGGAGCTTTATACAACTGCTTTGTATTAGTAAGCTTTACTATGGAGACAACAGAAACAAGACTTGAATCTCTGTGCTGCAAAACAAAGCACAGCAATACTGAAAAGGGTTATTAATGAAAGAAGTCAGAAGTTATTATGAAAATCACTTACTGCTTATTTAAACCTAACATTTACTGTATATATAAACCTTGTCACGGTGCAGGGCTGAAACAGATGGCAACTTTTAAAATCTAGGTAAAGAGGCCTGTAATCCAAAATGTCTTTGATCAATGCCCCATTTGTGGTTCTCACGTCTATTTTAACCATTATTCAGTCTGATGTATTTGACCTTTAGGAATCGGATAAAATAAGGCCAATGGCTTTTACATTTATTTGCTCCATTGTGTCACTGTAATTGAGTTCACCTAGAGAGACATCTGAAATTGTAATAACAATCATCGTTTAGGCACTAAATTTGGTGCTTTTAATCATAGGGGGCAAATGGCCTCTTTTCAGCTAATCTGCTAAGTGGAAAAAAATTGAAGTAATGCACTCCTGAGTGATGACCATCTCTCTTATTTTTACAGTACTGTTTGCCTGAGTTTCCATCATCTTTTGATAACTTCAGGTTCTGATAATTTGAGAAGATATTCTGAATGAAGGTTTGAACAAAAGGTTATGTGTTGCACATTTGACTGGACCTAACTGTCCAGGGGTCCTTTACTGTTTACCTTTACTAGTATTCAATTTTGTATACTGAATTAGGAAGCTGGTACGACCAGTGCATGCTGGGAAACACAATTCCTTCAACTTTTTACCTTCACCTTTTTTTACATGTTTTTGAGTCCTTACTTTGGTATACAGTAGCAAAACAGAGATGGACAATGATTGGCAAAAATCATGATTGCCTGGGCCAAGACCTCTCATCAAGTAATCTGGTCACCTCAGGAAGTAGGATTCTCTCTTACCCAATTCAGAACTCAACCATGTTGCAGATCAATGGTTTGACACACCTGGTCAAACAGAACAACAACATTTATACCATACTTCCTGATACCCAGACTCCAGCAGAAAACACAGCTGAGACATGATTACAATCATTAAACCCACTCTAATTTCCAACTTTTAGTAAGGATACCCCACCTAACCTCTAAAAGGGTGGAGAAATGCATAGTTTCTCCTCCTTACTTCATCTTAACCTCACTTCCAGCAGCGGCTGATTTAGGGGAGCTCATATGGTTTGGTCACGCTGGGCGCTGAGCCTTAAGGGTGCCACAGGGGCGCTGCAACTATGATTAAAATGGAATGCTAAAAGCGGGGTGTGGCGAGGGAGCCAATTGGTGTTGCACAGGGCACCACTGAAATTTGAGACCCCAGGGTCTGCCACTGCTTCCAGGCATTCCTATGAAACTAAATTCCTATAAAAACAGATTGGATTTTGGTGCTCTGAATACTCTGCTTTTATCTGAATCCTACTATGTGCAAGGAGCATTTCAGAGAGGCACACTGGACCAAGAAGCTCTTTGGTAAAAGCATTCTATTCATAGCTGCCAAGTTTTCGCTTTTCTCGCGAGGAAGCCTATTCAGCATAAGGGAAAATCCCTGTAAAAAAGGGATAACTTGGCAGCTATGATTCTATTGCCCAGCTGCAATAGCAGAGCTTTTTGAGTCTAAGAGCTGGAAATCACACAGAAAACTAAGGCGTAGACTCTCTGGCTCAAGCTTCTGGTTCCGACCAACACAGGCGCATATCACTACCAATTAAAAGGATCCCCTCTATGTATTGGAAAGGTAACTTTAAATCTCCTTTCTGCCTTCTGGAGTTTCATGTCAAGTGGGTACGCTCTACCCTTTTTCATCCATGTCGTTAGCATTGTAATATTTTTACTCTTTTAAGAACTTATTTTATTTAGCGTTGTAAATGTATTAGGTTAAATGTATCCATGGATTTATGTTTATATGCTGCACCACAATGATTAGCTTGTAACTGAATTCCTTTTCCCACCCATCTGTAATAAACATCTTTTCAAGTGTGCTCTTGTTGTGGGTGTAAATCCCTAGGATTCTGAACTTCTTACATACAATTTCAGAGCAGCACGCAGCTGACCCATGTAAAAGATCCCTCCCTTACACAAGTGTGTGTAGGAGTTACATGTGAAACACACACACACACACACACACACAAGCTGTGTTTTTTTTTTAAAGAAATGCATACCACTCAGAGTGGTGTAATAGGGCAATTTCTATGCAGGAGAAAATAGATAATGAGGCAAGATAATTGTTTCTGGAATTCTGATTGTTTCTTGATTATTTCTAGATATACAGATATTTCCAGATATACAAAAAGTAGTATTTTATTCATGATTGCGTTCTTATTTCAGTTCTGGTGATGATGATTTTTTCTGCTTTACAGAGTGTGGGTTGGATCCAGCCCAAGTCAGAAGAGATCATTGGGACTTTATCGTGACTAACATCTCATTGATTTCAATAGGACCCAAGTTCAACTAACTTAGTCTACCCCTGGTGTTCTTTTTTGGATAGAAGGTATTCAACTACCTGATAGAACCTTAGTCCTCTAACTTGCGACAGAGGGCAGAGTATGCTTCCCCTTGCTTCTCCAGTCTCAGGGCAAATGGTATTAAAGATAATGTAAAAAGAGAACATTCTTAAGGAAATCAGCCCTGAGTGCTCCCTGGAAGGACAGATCGTGAAGCTGAGGCTCCAATACTTTGGCCACCTCATGAGAAGAGAAGAATCCTTGGAAAAGACCCTGATGTTGGGAAAGATCGAGGGCACTAGGGGAAGGGGACGACAGAGGATGAGATGGTTGGACAGTGTTCTCGAAGCTACGAACATGAGTTTGACCAAACTGCGGGAGGCAGTGCAAGACAGGAGTGCCTGGCGTGCTATGGTCCATGGGGTCACGAAGAGTCGGACACGACTAAACGACTAAACAACAACAAAAAGAGAACATGGGGGGTGCATGCATGCAAAAATAGAGCTAGACAATTCACCTTCTACAGATTTTGCAACTTCCTTAGCAGCACTCAGCTTATGCAAACAGGAAGGTGGTGGACTCTCCTTCACTCAAGGCTTTTGAAGCAGAAGTTGGATGGACATCTGTCAGGGATTCTTTGGGGGTACCTTCTAACTCAATGATTCTATGAAACAATAACCCCAAATGTGGAAGTATAAAATTCACGATAAAATTTAATGTGTATTTTCGCTGGCATTGCTTCTGTTTATAGAGTACATATATGGTGTCGGCCTTTTGGAAAATCATTGCTTGTGATAACCTCCTTTCTGTAACAAGCAACATACAACACGTCTATCAGCTATTACCTCTATTTTAATGTCTATACTTTCAAATCCAATCTATAGGCCTAATAAAGTTTTCTACTCATTCAGCTGCCTAAGACATAGCCCTCCAGGACCCTTTTAGGCAAAAGTTCAATTGGAACAAACTGGATTTTCAAAAAATACCGAGCATCTCTTGAGCATGGTTGTGCACTTGTGCAACTCACATTATAACAACTGATTCCAGTGGCGCTAAACTCACTAAATCAAAATATATAACAATATTGCGGATCAGCTTGTAGCTATGCCAATTCCAAACCGAAGCTGCTGCAGATCTTAGATGAATTTAACATTCAAATAACCATACTGATAACTATTCTGTCAAAGGGGCAAACTGAGGCTACAATCCTATACACAGTTATCAGGGAGCAAGTCCCACTTAAACCAGTGTGACTTATTTTTAGTATTCATGCACAGGACTGCGCTATATATATTACGATGTTGCAGGGAAGGAATATAAAATCAATTGATTATCTGTTTTAATTTCTGTGTGGTATTATTGTACATATGTACTGTATAGATGTAAACCGCTTTGGTCTTTTTAAAAAGAAACTGTGGTATACAGATATTTTTATAAAGGAAGGAAAGGAATCGCTTAGACCTCACCCTCAAGCAAGTTCTTGCACTGCAATTTGATAACTAGCTGCTGCTTTTATCTCGGCAGGGAAACAAACCTGTGTGTTGAGAGTCTTGTGAAAACAGAAGCCTCTAAAACTAGTTTCATAGTTTATCTCTTACTTTCTCAGCTTATTCTAGTTGAAGCAGTTGTAGACACTCTCCCCCTCAAAAAGCCAATCTAGCACTGATCAAAGTATGGCACATTTCAGCATGGCACAGTCCAAAGTCAAGACTGTTGCACTTTGTTGCAAAAGGAAACACATGGAATTCCAAAGCAAGAACTATGCTAAGAAATATAATTAGGGTTGCTTGCAAAGGGAGAGGGAGAGGGGAAATTTAAACATCCTTCTGCCAAAAATCAGCGAAGCATAATATTGCATTCAAAGAGCAGTCAAGATTCCTAATTCTCTAGCCCACACACATGAAAATGCCTCAGTTCTTAAACTCTTATGTTTGCTAAAATACTGCCAGAATAAAATATTTAAAAAACAAGCCAATAATAATTATGAAAATAATAACACAATATAGGAACTTTATAGATTTCATAATTCTCACCTTTTTTTAAATAGGCATACATGCATTAACTTACCCAACAGCATTGCAGTCTCTTCTAATGAAAAGAAAGCTGGTAGTACAAATCTTCTTAAACCTCCAGTGGCATGAAAACTATTACAGAAATGAATAGAATAAAGTCTCCTGAGCCTTTCCCCTGCCGGCTTGTTTTACAAAAACCAGTAAGGATCACACTGAGAAGTCTCAAACCTGAATAAGCCACTAGCAATTGGACATATAGCCTCAGGGCAGTTAGCTTTTTCATAGGTGATCATTTGATTTTGTCCAGAAAAAGAAGACTTCTACAATATGCAGGGAAACAATGCACAATCTGCTACAGACAGCAGGCTGAGACATGTAGACAAAGAATCAGTTTTCTTCAAAAGACTTGGATGAGAGAGCTTGTCAAAGAAAAATAACTCGGGCACCCTGAAATTACATCAAACCAATCCATCTAAATTCTGTCAATCTGCTGCTTTTCTCATTGCATTTTAAGAGCTGTTCAACTGCAGCATGGCAGAGTCCCTGCATTTATGGTGTAATTTATGATCACAAGAGCATCTCTTCCTTCCCCTTACATATTCAAATACATGTTTGAGCACTACAGAAAGCAAGTTGCAATCAAATACATTTGTCCTAGCTCTATTAACCAGGGCTTAAATTTAGGTGCTAGACCTTTTTTGGTGTATTTGTTTAAGGTATTCAATAACCACGATCCTATTCTCTAATCTAGGATGAATCCACTTCCATACATTAAAAATTGAGTGCATAGCCATGAAGAATGTGAAAGAAAAGGGTTTACAAACTACTACTACTACTGGGAGATACTGTAAAGTGAAATAAAGGCATCCACATTTGCATTTCTATGTAAACTTTGCTTGCATGCTTGAACTATTTCTTATGTATAAAAAAAAATAAGAGTGTCATTATGCAAACCACATTGGAGGATTTGTAGTGCCACATCACAATCTTGGATTTGCATGAAGTCAGAACTGTGTAGGGGAGCAGAAGAGAAAGCAGGTTGCACAACAGCAGCAGCCGTGATATGGGAAGGAGATGAGAGAAACACTGAGGGTGAAATTAGTGGCTTAAAACAATGGGAGGGGTGTGAATAGACTCAAAAGGGCAGAACACAGGGGTTACAAGGAGAAATAGCACATATGGGTACAACACGGAAGCTAACACCTTTGCACTGTACTCACACTTCACCCTCTTCCATTCTTCAGCTGTCTCATGTGAGATAAATATAGGATGTAGAATCCTCAAATATTCCATAATACCTTTACACAATTTATTTCACTCTTGATACCATGTATTATCTCCAACATGAAATGCCAGATTCAAGCATTTTATTAACCAGCAAACATCCATACATGGCATAAATCAACTGAAATTAACATTCTTTAACTGAACAAGCTAAGTGACCGCAGTGCTCTTAATATTCTGTTCATCTAAAAGGATGCAGCGGCAAATAACATAATGGGAGTGCAAAGAGGGCTGCAAAATAGGAGAGAACAGGAGATGTGCTTGTGGGGACAATTTGCGTGCAAGGAGAACCTGAGAAAAGGAAGAGGTTGGTGAAAAGGCGTGACTGTACTAACAAGGTGTGTGTGCAAAGGGGAGCTGGGGAATAGGAAAGAGGAGGAGACATGAAAATGAAGGTGGTCTGCGTGCAAGGGGGAGCTGCTTCCATGGGCACTGGTTGGCTGGGAGGCTGGAACAGAAGAGAGGGAAGAGATAAAACTCTCCCCTCACCCTCTTGATTCCCCCATGATCTACATCCAACCAACTTTGCCTCCACAACCCCCTCAGCTTCCACCCCAATTATATTAACCCCCTACAGTATTTATCTACAATCCCCACACAGTCCCACCTCTTGCCCTTCAGCTCTCCACATTTGTAGAAGACCCTATTTTGCCACCTAGGACACCCCCGACACAGATGCACATAACACCCCCATTCAGCTCTACAGTCATACCTTGATTTAAGTACGCCTCGGTTTGAGTACTTTTAGTTTAAGTACTCCATGGGCCCGTCTGGAACGGATTAATCCACTTTCCATTACTTTCAATGGGAAAGTTCGCTTCAGGTTAAGTACGCTTCAGGTTAAGTACGGACTTCCAGAACCAATTACACTCATACTTCGGGTTAAGTGCGCTTCAGGTTGAGTACTCCGCGGACCCGTCTGGAACAAATTAATCCACTTTCCATTACCTTCAATGGGATAGTTCGCTTCAGGTTAAGTACATACGTCTGGAACCAATTGTGTACTTAAACTGAGGTACCACTGTACACCACTTGCTGCTGCTCAGTTCCCCAACCTCAGTGACTTCAAAGAGCTCCCCTCCTTCACCCCCAGCCCTTTGAGTTCCTCTGGGCAGCCATCAAAAAGACCCCTTCCCCATTATTTTTCTCTCCTTCAGCTCAGTTTGCCCTCCCAACTGCCTGCACCAGCTTGTGTCTCTGCCCTTCTTCGTGCTCATTCCTCCCAGCCTCCTACTCACACTGGCGCCATCATGGGACCTAGCCAAACTGAAACCAGGCAATAGCTGGGCAAAGCCCCACTCCTTGTTGTCTTGGCAACAGGACTCTGCACAACCTGACGCCACATACACCCCGCCCTGACTTTATGCAAATCCAGGTTTGTGATGTGAATCTTCATAGCCTGTTCAGTTACACCTTGTATCACCTATTTTAAGGTGGTTTAGATATCATGTTTTGGGGGGCTGCATAAGCCAAGTACCCGGTATGTTAGCTGATACTCAAATAAGTGCTCAGAGAGTAAGTGGAAACTGAACAGAAAGAAATGTTAGGGCAGGCATCCCCAAACAGCGGCCCTCCAGATGTTTTGGCCTACAACTCCCATGATCCCTACCTAAGAGGACCAGTGGTCAGGGATGATGGGAATTGTAGTCCAAAACATCTGGAGGGCTGAAGTTTGGGGATGCCTGTTTTTCGGGATATCTCCCTAATTGAGAAAAAGATTGTTCTCAAAGGGACTCACAGTATCCCAAGTTGAGAACATTCTAAATTGTATTGGGGGGGGGGAGAGGAGGGAGATCTAATTTATTCTATTAACATACTATTTCACAAACCCAATATTAGCATGCTACTGAACCCTACCACTTGAATATAATACTGATGTTTAACCACTGTGGTGTAATGCAATCCTGTTCATGCTTACTCCAAAGCAAGTCCAATGTTGTTCCATGAGACTTATTCAAAATTGTGTGCCTAGGATTGAAACCTTAAGCCAGGCATCCCCAAACTGCAGCCCTCCAGATGTTTTGGCCTACAACTCCCATGATCCCTAGCTAACAGGGCCAGTGGTCGGGGAAGATGGGAATTGTAGTCCAAAATGTATGGAGGGCCATAGTTTGGGGATGCCTGCCTTAAGCAGCCCAAAACACCAGAGTAATAGATTTGTATCAACATGGAATACATATAGAACAAAGGTGTGTGTGTGTGTGTGTGTGTGTGTGTGTGTGTGTGTGTGTGTGTTTTAAACCATTACTATAGCATAAGTTATTTCAGGATAAACAAAGGCAAGAAGATATGTTTAATATTTAACAAATAGTGTGACATATGAATTGCCCCAAATGATTGATGCACTATAGTAAGAACTTGGAAATTAATTAATGATTATGTCTGGTAGCAAAGAGCACACAATCAGCACTCATATATAATTCAGCCAAAACATGCCATTTCATTTTGGGATTTGTCATTATGACGTACATTGCCAACAGCATTCTTACTAACCAGATTAATTTTTCTGAATAAATTGATTTCAGATACACACACACACACACACACAATTAGCTTAGAGCACTGAATCTGACTAACACAGAAATATAAAAAGGCATCTAATTTGAATCAAGCATCCTTTGGTTTGCTGATGAATAGCAAACCAAAGGCAGCACAACCAACTGCTAACAAAAAGTTATGCTTTCTGTGAACTAATGAAAAAAAATAGTTAGTGAAACACATGTAGCTCTGCATAGCTGGCAATTTTTAAAAAAATAAATAAAAAAGTTCAGAATTTCAGAATTTACAAATTCAGGACGTTTCAAGGAAATTGAGGGGATGACATGGACCCTGGTCCTAGGTAAAGCATTCTAGAACATTCAATTTCAATATCCCTTATATTTCAAAAAGTACTGTGCGTTATCTCTGTCAGAAATAAGAGTGATTGCTTCAACAGATAGGCACACATGTGGAGCCTGGAGCCATGTGAAATCAATCAATCAATCAATCAAAGTAAATATATATATCTGAACTTTGATGGTTCCACATAGATTGAGGTTTCGAGATAGATTTGCGATTTGAAAAGGATATGCAAACTGCACACAGCTTAGTCTAATTGCTACACACTGATATAACTTTACACTAAGTAAAAGGAAAAGCCACTTGTGAATTGTAAATTGGATTTGGTCTGTTCCCTGTGGGATTGTAATACTAACAGTCAAATCAAAGAGTTTTAGCTCCATTTAATCCTTCTACAATCTGCTTCCTCCCCCCCCCCTTCAGTGCAGAGCCACTGAAGCCAAATGGTTCCCAGTGCCATAAAGTCCAGCTGATTTATCCCCCTGCTGGGAAAAGTCAATAGAACAGCCTACAGCCTGATATCCTGCACATCATGCACCCAACAAATCAAAAGGGGTTGCCAACCCTCCAATTCAACCGTGCATGTGTTTTCTGCTGGCGATAGACACTACAGTATGTTGCTTTCATTACTGTGCTTTTCATCTAAGTGCATTAATAACAACTATCCCCACCACCACCAGTGCCACACTTCTTACGGTAATCCTAATTCTGTGCCAGAAGCAAGCTGGTTTTCATTTCCAATTCCTTCTCTGAGATTTAATTTTCAGCTGCATTGCTGTCAGTAGCAGACAGCGGGGAGGGGTGGTGAAACTCACCTGACAGCTGAGTGACTACTACTTACAGGGGAGGGAGAAGGTGGCAGGCAGGGAGAATGGTGTAGGGCAAATGCACCAGACTGGCTCTGCTGGTGCACTTACACTGCGCCATCCTCCCTGCCACCTCGCTCCTCCTCTTCCATGTATACCACTTTGAAATCCTTGAAAGATAAAGGTGGTATATAAATGGAATAAATAATAATAAAATAATAATGCCTAGTCAGTCCATAATAAATCCATGACCTCTAACAGAGGATAAGCAGACTGACCTGGCATGTAAAACTAAGATTTCACTGGGATAGCAGGGTGGGCCAGATCAGTCCCAGCTCTGCCCGACTGCATATTCAGTGCAACACCAGCCTAGACTCGAGGGCTGGGTGAGGGAGGCGTAGCTATAGTCCACCAGAATTCATTACTTATTAATAGGGAAGCTCTTAACCTTGGGACAGTAAATGAATAAAAAAATTCAGCTAAAGGAATTGTTGAAAAAAAATGGCAGAGACAGGTGAATTTACACTATCTGGGTTGAAAAGGCACAGTTACAATTAAATAAACGAAATTGTGAAGAACTAAAAGGCTTTTTTTTAAAAAAAAAGTTGATTGCACTCCCAACTGTTACATTAGCAGTTCAATCCTATGCATGGTTACTCAAAAGTAAAAGGGGTGGCCCACCCATGAGGCAAGGGGAGGCCATCACCTCAAGTGGCAGAATCCACAGGGGCAGCAGATTCCAATGTAAATTTTTAATCAAGGCTGACCCACCCATAAGGCATGGTGAGGCAAGGTGAAGAAATTGCCTCAGGCAGCAGGACCCACCAGGAAAGCAGATTCTATGTCAAACTGGGAAATGGGGGCCATTTCGGAATCCACCTCAGGTGCCAAAATGTCTTGGCCCAGCCCTGTCAATGGGGCTTGCTCCCTAGAACTGCACATGACAGAGCTTTCCAAATTTCCCACATTGGTGTAATGAAAAAAATTCCGGGGCGAGAGACTACTCAACAGCCCAGCTCGTTGGGGTGCAAGTCTATGCGGTCAGTAAAAGAGGGAAGTTCCAGCCAAGTAATTTGGAGCAAAACAGTGGTCAATAGACCACGATCTTTATTGTTGCGCAACAGGTCCCCACAGAAGTAAGAACCCCGGGCATGGGGTGACATCCTCTTTTAAAAACTTCCCTCTTTCCCCCAGAATTCACCTCAAGAAGCATCATTGATACATCATAACTACATCACTAGCATGTCACAAATGGGGAGGAGTATACAAGGGTTACACAAGTTCAACATTAGGTCACTTTATCAGACACCTTTCCCAACACCTCTTAAGTACCCATCACTGAAAGAACAATAAAACTCTTTACATATCCTTGCCCTCAGAACTTGTCTGGAGATGGGCTTTCAGAACACCTGACTTGCTAAACTGCCTCTGGGGATGTCTATTGTTGCCCCTTGGGAGGGGTGCCATGTACGTGCTCTCACGCATGGGGAATTACGGCGGGATGCCCTGTTCCTGCTGCCTACAGTGATTTCCTGCTTCTTGGTTCATGGAGGGAGATGGAACCCAAATTCACTTTTCCTTAAGGGTTAAAATGGCATTGGAATAAGGAGAGTTGGTTCAAGTATGGATTTTTGACGAATTTATAAAGCTAGGTATCTTCCCTGAGCTGCCAAGTCGAAAGGATACATCCAGGCATAATATTTCTAACATTGTAACGCACCCCCCCCCCAGTCATTTCCATAACATTGGTGACATACTTTTTAGATATGCATCATTTTGCGACACAGTAATCTAGTTTTACTAGCAAACCAGAGGTTAAACTTACCCCTTTCCATCACAGGGAGGTGCGTGGGGAGTGTCCCCACAACACACCTATACACTGCAGTCAACACACTAACGTGTCACAACACAGTGTTTGGAAAGCTCTGGTACATGGAATCGCAGCCCAATATTTTTTAAAAACGAATCTATTTAGTTTCTTTTAAAATTCCTGGGACATAAAAGCATTACTGTATTATGTGTACTTGTAATGCAACACTTGCAGTGTTCTGTAATTAATCCTGACAACCATCAAAAGATCAAACTGATGTATGCAATAAAATACCTAATGCCACTTGGTAGGTCACATATTATGACCACTTATTTCAGTCATCTGAGTAATAGCATAAAACAGCTAATGCAACCCCCCCCCCCGGCCCACCCATTCATTCTTTTAGAATCAGTTACGGTTCCAGAGTTCTTATGAAATATCTTCTTTGGATATTTGTGCAATACACAACTTCTCGCTCTCTTTTAACAAAGGTTTAGCACCACAATGGTTTCTTCATATGTTCAATCTGTTAATTGGCTTTTAAACTAAGTAATCAATTGAAAGATTGAAATTAATTCTGAAGACTGAGATCCATAGAAGTGAGACATTTTTCCTACCCATGCAACAAAACTACTGTTTGCATCTTTATGCTAGCCAACATTTATTTACGATGACAATTTCCTCTTAGCCCAGTCAGCTTCAGTGCTGTGTAGCAAGAAAGCTTTTTATTTTAAAAACAAATGTTACTGCATTTAACCTAAGAGACAAACTATTTGCTAGCTTTAAAAAACTATTTTAAATATTTATTTTCTTATCAAATTTCAAATATTTATTTCTTTATCAAATACGCTTTAAGTAGGAAGAAACTGCCACATTCTCTGCAACTTGGAAGAGTCTCCATTAAGTTTTTATCTGCCATCAGTTCCACTGATTAATCAGAAACAAATTTTAATATGCAATTAAAGGTTTAGTCGACTAATTACATTGATTAATCAGCTGAAGTCCTAGTTTTCAATTAAACAGCATGTGGCATATTATTGTAATATAATATAACTATAATATGCTGATTTTAAAGTACTTCAGCTTTCCTCATCTGGCCGTAAGCACTGCATATAGTATAATCAGTAACTCCCTTCCTGCCAAGCAGGCCCATAAATACAATCACAAAGAAAGAATAATGTCTTATCTGGAATGTCCATGGTTATAGCTGACACTTCCCGGTCAGAAATCAACAAGATCACTGAAGCATCTTTTTCAGTTATCACATGCATTGCTGCCAAGCACAGCATCTCTGTAACCACTGATGTTCCAGTCCAGCTGCCAATTCCCCCGAACAACTGTATCTATCAGACTGCTTCACACAGGAGAATTTCAAGTGTCTGAACCAGCAGCAGTATGCAAACAGTGCAGCCATGTAGTTGACCTCTAGAATATCTTGGATACACTTTTGTAGTTGGAGTAAATTAAACATACCCTCCAACATTTCTCTGATAAAAATAGGGACAAATTACTACTACTACACTACTACCGGTATTAATTTTACTATTTATACCTCACTCATCTGACTGGGTTGCCCCAGCCACTCTGGGCAGCTTCCAACAAACATAATAAAACATTAAACATTTAAAAACTTCCCTATAAAGGGCTGGTCGGATAACTCCTTACCCTCCAACATTTATCTGATGAAAATAGGGACGTCCCAAGGAAAAGTGGGATATTCCGGGGCAAATCAGAAAGTGGGACAGCTTCTGAAAATCCAAGACTGTCCCTGGGGGAAAAGGGACACTTGGAGGGTCTCAATTAAATTGTACTGTAAAACTGCAGGAAATAGAGGGAAAGAGAGGCAGCAAGAATCTTTGTTGTACTGCCATACAAATACTGAATATAAAAATTCTGTTGGAAAGAATGGGAGCAAGGAAAGGGCTTAGCTGTCCTCACATAACATCAGGCTGAGATCTTCATCGTATCAGCTGAATGGCATTAACTACAGCAACTGGGTGAAATGAGGTAACGAGAATGTTCAGCATGCCAGTGACCTTATCATGCTAATATACATGTGGACTAATTCATGAATCTATATATAACTTCCAATAGGCAGTGCTTATAGCTACCTGGCCCTACACCACACTCAAATAGTTTGTTCAGTACAATAAGCTCTATTTTCAAGACACAACAACAGAATCAGTAACTGTGTAAGGCCATATGGTATACCAGCTCTGAATCAAAAGCCAAATTACTTCCTTATAATCAATAATAGAATACACTGCTGCTGAGCTACACTGAAACTTTGAAAATGGCCTTTAGAAGTTTACATCAAAGAATCCACATCCATCAAGGGAATAAGACAATTCCCTTGGAAAGGTAAGGACTGCTCTGAATGTATTTTTTTGTGTGTGCACCTTAAGGGCAAAGATTGCCTCTGAGCAGAGTGTGACATCACAGACTAGGACCCAGCATCAAGGTGATCTTCTGAAAATTCAGGAACAGAGTGATCCCTTCTGAAAAATGGCAATAGCTTCCATTTTGTGGTATGATGGATCACTATCCTTCAGCTCATTATAGAGAGAAATTTGTGACAGAGGATCAGGATGTATAATATTTGACCTGGGAGAGGAAAAGGGGAAGAAGGGATGAGAGAAAGGTAGTCAAGATTTCGAATTACATGCCACAAATGTTTTCCTTTTTTTTTAGGATGGTGTGTGCACTTCTGGTAGATTATCAAATACATCCATTAATGGAAGCTTCTACTAAACCAAAAAGTCTTCGATGTATAGGACTCTCCGTTCACAGAAGGCTACAACTGGTTACAACTCACTGAGATGACAATAATATCTAATAACATTGCAGCTCAGTCAGTTCCCCCCCCCAAAAAAATCTACACGTTAAAGTCGAAGGGAGTCTTCCCGATGCTTATGTAGCTTAAACCACACCACTGACACATAAAAGAATAGAACTAGCAGAAGCTGAGTTATCCCGGGATATGTAGAAATACAAAATATCTGTAGAATGGGGAAACCTAAGGGAAAGCTGACTGATGATGGAAACTATAGGAAGGGTGAATAGTTTGGAATGATTGTAACCCTGAGCAGAAGCACTTGATAATGTTGTTACAGGGTCCCACTTGTGTGTATGATTAGGTGTAGTGGATGTGCATCTACATCATCTACATCTACATCTACATCATCATCATCATCATTATTACTGCTAGAGTTATGTTTTCCTCATCCTACATCTCATAATGCGGGTTCTCTATCATAGAGAGCACGATCTGTGGTGGGGGCTAACAAACCACTCCTGAGTCAAAGGTGGGGGCATGAGTGGCCACTGTCCGATTGGACCTGGGCTGTTGTTGGGCAAAATAGCATGTTGCAAGTGGTAAGTCCAACCCCTGGGGTATAAATGGCTAAATGCTTGGTTTCTCTTTCTCTTTGGCTGCGTTTCTGATCCCCACCCTCCCTCCGCTGTTTCTAGGCCTCTGTGTTGACATTGCTGTGCCTCTCAAGGGGTTGCCTGTATTCAGGGGCCTGGTAGGAATTTTTCCATTTGGCTGATTGGCTGGTGCCATCTGTTTTTTTGCCTACTGCATAGCAAATAGTCACAACTTGTAAGGTTGGCAGTTGGCAGTTAGGCATTGGTTATTTTGGTTGTATTAAAGGGTCTTATTGATTATGTTGGCCCCAAGTTTATGCCTGCGTGGTTGGGGAAATCCCAGTCAGGAATACAGGGGCTCTATGCTGTGTCCGTAACCCCAAGGTAGCGGGCCAGGACGGCGTATTGAGGCCCCTGGGAGCCTGAGGGGAGAGGGGAGAGTTCATTGCACCCAGGTCCCTGTCTCTCCCTGTAGGATTTCCCCATGTTGACAAGGCAAGTTATTATTATTTCTGTCCTTAGATGACAGTTGAGAAGCAATGCCTACGCAACCACTCACGTGTTTTGTATTAAATAAAAGTTGTGGCCAAAATTCATGCCAAAAACCATTAAACAAAAATTCTGTCTATGTGGTGAGTTATTTGAGGGGTGGTTTTGGGAACCTCCACACGCAACATGTGGACAGGTTCAATGCTCTGTTCCTTAAAAAGTAAGCTAAAAAGAAAAGAAAATATTCAAAAGCTAGGGGAGGGTGGTACTGTACATTGTACAGATCATGCTGCTTTTCATTTTGATGCTTATTTTACAGATGCATAGTGGGCGGAAATTCAAGAGATGAATATTTCCTCGGCATGAAGATGTAGTGATGAGAAACTTCAACCTGCTCAGCTTCTACTTTTTGTGCAACTGTTAGAAGTATAACTACTCAAAAAGTATAACAACTATTCAAAAATTAAAAAGGAGCCCACCATAGCTGTAAGATGATTTTGCATTTGGAAGTGGCGAGTTATTTGGATTGAGAATATTAATAGATGAATCAGTGTGAATCAGCAGGATTAATCAAACTAATGCATTAATCAATTAATGTAGTGACTGCACATCAAAAGCAAAGCCTTGATTAAAGTGCTTAGCTCTGGAGGAAACCAGATCCACATCAGTGTACTATAAGGGTGTTCAAGCTGCCGGCACTGTCATTAACGGGCTTCAAAAAAATCTCTTGATTGCTTCGCTATTAAAATGTGGTGTGTTCAGAATCCTGTATGTTTGGATGAGGAAACACACACACACGAGAGAGAGAGAGAGAGAGAGAGAGAGAGAGAGAGAGAGAGAGAGAGAGAGAGATAAATATACACAAAAAATATGCCCTGACAACTGATGGTTTTATGCTGGTCTTAAATTGTATTTAGCTGTTGTGTTGATGCTTGTTTTAGATAGATTTTCGTGCTGCTGCTTTTCTATATATAATTGGTATTTTGAATGTCTCCATAAAACCATCTTGAGAACCTAATTATGTGTTTGAGCACTCTGCTACGCTGGGCCTCAAAGCATCAAGCCCTTTGCAGAATAGAGTCCCTAATTAGTGGTTTTACTTCCTTCTTGTTAATATAGAACTCAAATAATATAACTGTGTGTTTTGCTCCAGGCAGCCCAATCAAGGTGTGGAGACATAAGATTATAGTACCAACACTACAAATAGCAAGGATGTTTTTGCCAGAGTGAAGTTGTTCATATTGGAATTCTGCCCCAAGACTGGGTAATTATATTCAAAACTACATCCCTTACCCATTGCCACTATTGCAGAGTTTTCTTTTTTTAGAATAGATGCTGAGGGGGTGGTGGTTTCTAAATACTGTGCACTATAAGGAAGAGCATGTACAAGTGTACTAGCTCCACCCACCATTGCCATCCCTATTGCCATTCAATGTGTTTTTAAATAAATCTTGCTACAAAAACATACAGGTTCAGTTGCTAATGCAAACAACATCAAGGTAAGGCAGCAAAATGGAATGGAAGCTATGAGACAACCAGCAATATTACACATGTATTTGCATGTGCAGAATGTACCGCTCATGTGTACCACTTGCCACTGTAATCTGTGTCAGTTTGTATAACTGCTTTTTTCTATGTAGGACAAAGAGGAGGCAAGCGCACAATTATGCATGTGCAGGATTTGTTCAGAAAAACAACAGTTATCTGAGACAATACTCACACTTTCTATGATGAAATAGGGAGGAAAGGCAGACCACTCTACAAAAATTAAGTGGCAGGTTTTGCACATTACTATATATGGTTTGGCCACCTCACGAGAAGAGAAGAATCCTTGGAAAAGACCCTGATGTTGGGAAAGTTTGAGGGCACTGGGAGAAGGGGACGACAGAGGACGAGATGGTGGGACAGTGTTCTCGAAGCTACGAACATGAGTTTGACCAAACTGTGGGAGGCAGTGCAAGACAGGAGTGCCTGGCGTACTATGGTCCATGGGGTCACAAAGAGTCGGACACGACTAAACGACTAAACAACAACAACATATATGGTTCACACTACAAGTCCAAACAATATTTCTACTCAGAAGTAATTGTGTAATTGTGTGTAATTGTGTATAAAATTGTGACCTCAATATGAGAAATCTACACTACTTATGGGGGGGGGGACTATTTAAAAAATCATTACTACTATCTTCTTTGGACAGGATCGTGAATTTTCATTTTACTGTAATAGCTCAAAGTTCAAAGTTTCTTCAGAAATTAAAAAAGATACTTTAAAGAGCAGAGTTTAATGCTCATAATGATAAGAAATGTTCTTAATTGTAGAAAATGCCTCTTAACCGCAACATTTATCAGTGAAAACCGAACAGCAAACAGTTAAAACCAACAGCATTTTTAAAAAAATGAATATAATTCCTATACTGTATAATATAATTCCTAGCTAATCTCGAAGTACAGTAAAAGCATGTGATTGGCAGTACAGCAACAATAAAAACAAGAGATGTAGGTTTACCTTTATTGCACTGTTATTAGTTCACTGTTCAATGGTAATTAGATTCCATTTTGATACCAAGTCGTTTTTTAAAGTATTTGGTCACCAAATATTTACCGAATGTAACATTTTCAAAGGCACTGCTCATTTTAATGAGAGCAGGCCTTTTAATCTTGCCTGCTAAATGAATTTGATGGAATAAAGGAATCTCAATAAAGGGAGCATTAGGTTTCTACACTAATTTTATGCACTTGCAATCCTGTTATGAAATATAAGGGACAGAAAGTCCAAAGAGAGAGAGAGAGAGAGAGAATGTAAAACCAATTCAATAAAGAGTTTTCATTAGTTAGGAAACTTCATTTAATATGAGAAGTTTAATAAAAGTGGAATTGTGATGTAATGGTAAAAGCATTCCTATGAAAAGTGTATATACCACGAACTGTCTTGAGGTAATATACCACATGACTAACAGAGCAGCCTAGACACAGAGTTACAGCCATTAACTAATTACTGAGCTGTGTTTTTTTTGGGGGGGGGGGGGGCTTCATTATTCCATGCCTATGAAAAAAATCTGTTGCAGGAATAAAAATAAATTACATCATGTTTTCGAAAACAGAGCCTACCAGATACTACCAAAATATGAAAACATCAGCATATTTTATAAATTATGTTTTTTAAAACGTGATGACTGAACGCTTACAGACTTCCAAGTGTATGAATTAATTCAACAGGAACCTCAAAAATCTTGGCATTTGAAGTGGTACCATATGGTTTTTGAGATTTTTTTTTCCTATTTAAGTCTAGCTCACATACTTGCATTTCTAGAGAAACTGACTCTGAATGTAGCAGATAGGACCATTATCAGAAAAGCAGCAATCATATCTATCATCTGTTCAGCTGAGAAAAAGAAAGGTGGGGGGGAGGGAAAAAACAATCTCCACTCTTCGTTCCAAACAACTTATTATTGTGCAGTGGACCCTCTAGTTACGTACCACTCTGGATTTGTAACTTTCAGGTTACGAATGCGGCAAACCCAGAAGTGTATACTTCTGGGTTTCACCACGTGCACATGCGCTTAAGCGCTCTGTGCACCGCACGCAAAAGTGCTCAATCACGCCGTGCGCGTGTGCAGAAGCGGCACCTCTGCCTAAGGACTTTTCAGATTGAGGACAGACTCCCGGAACAAATTTAATTCGCATCCAGAGGGTCTACTGTACTTGATAGTTTTCTGATTAGGCTATAAGCAACTGGATCAACAGTGGAAATTTTCTCCACAGCACCTGTTTGCACATGCAGAATACACATATGAAAACCCTGATGCTTTCACATATGTCCTTTAGCTACATATTAGTTTGATATAGGGAAGTGAACACTTAGAAACCCAATAACAGGCTTTGTGACCCAACTTGTAAAGAACATAGAATCGGATCCATCCAAACTTAGCCATATTTAAGTCCCATTGTCTTAAGTACAACTAAACTTTCTATTTGGGGCTTTTTCCCCAGCCAGAACCTCTTTTTCAAGAAATATAGCACTGCCTCTATCCATAGCCACATGGTTTTAGCCTCAATTCATATGCATACTGTAGTTTCTTTAGAAATGCTCCCGTTTGATATATTTCCCTGTTAGTATTTCACGCCTCTGATGCTGCACATGAGATTGGTGTAAATCACATGCCTGTCTGGGAAGAGCGTGGGAACGGAAAACTGTCTTATCTCTTCAGCCATATGTACTATTTGTACTGTACTTTTGCTTTTACTTCTACCTGTTCTTCTCTCGGAACTGTAGAGAAAGAGACACCATGATTCCTGTGTCTGTACATAGTGTGTAAATAAATACATAAATTAGCTCTACGATGTCTCATTGTGTGTAAGGTAAAGGTAAAGAGACCCCTGACCATTAGGTCCAGTCATAACCGACTCTGGGGTTGCGCGCTCATCTCACATTATTGGCCGAGGGAGCCGGCGTATAGCTTCCAGGTCATGTAGCCAGCATGACAAAGCCGCTTCTGGCGAACCAGAGCAGCACATGGAAACGCCGTTTACCTTCCCGCTGTGTATTTATCTACTTGCATTTTGACGTGCTTTCGAACTGCTAGGTTGGCAGGAGCTGGGACCAAGCAATGGGAGCTCACCCCGTCACAGGGATTCGAACTGCCGACCTTCTGATCAGCAAGCCCTAGGCTCAGTGGTTTTTTTTTTTTTTTACAAAACTTTATTATGTACAGTCGATACAATAAAATGAGTAATGCATCTCTAATGGTTACATTGTTCTTATTCCGTTCTCACCCAATTATATCCCCTCAAATCCCTCCCCCCCCCTGACCCACCCATTGACTTCACAACCGTTTCTAAACTCATCCCACTATTCCTTTTGGTTGTTCTGCATACCTTGCTCTACGATTTTATGATGTTACATAATTTCTTTTAAACTTTCTTTATATCCTTGTTTGCTAGCTTTAATTGTTAAGGAGCCCTTTAAATATCCAAAAAAATTTGTGGAATTTCTAACTTTTTTTGCAAATAATTTAGAAATGGTTTCCAATTGCTTTTTGATTCTTTGTTTTTTTTACTACTGATTTCATCATATTTTATCGCCAAATTATAATAGTTAAGAAGTTTTCCTTGCCATTCTTCTTTGCTGGGGGCGCTTGTGGTTTTCCAGTTTTTTGCGATTAGTGTTCTCGCGGCGGCCGTCGCATAACTGACACAGCATCTGTCACTGGGCTTGATATCATTGGGCATCATCCCCAAAAGGAATAGTTTCGGACATTTCTTAAATGAGTACTTCAACATTTTCTTTAATTCCCTATAAATCGATTCCCAATACACCCTGATTGTCTTACAATTCCACCACATATGTATGTTAGTTTCTACTTCTTGGCTGCATTTCCAACAGATGTTGCTTGACCCCGGGTAGAATCTGGCCATTTTAATTGGTGTTATGTACCATCTGCTTTGCATTTTTAATATATTTTCTCTCAGATCGTAGTTTGGTGTGAAATAAAGATCTCTTTTCCAAAGACTTTCCCAGTCCTTCATTGTTATTGGTTGTCCTATGTCTTGGCTCCATTTTATCATATATTCTTTAGTCATTTCCTCCTCTGTTTTCCATTTTAAAATGATTTGATATAAATTTGATATAAATTTATCTTTATTTACCAATAATATTTCTTCTAATTTGGATGGTTCTTTATTAAAGGAAGGAAGGCTCATGAGCAAAGTAGATTGAAAAATATGTTTAAAACGCCAAATGTGAAGGCTTAGAAAATGGCAGGTATTAAAGAATTGCCCGTGTTTATTGCTGCCATGCTATTTTTATGACTTGTATGAATTCTTTATGCTTCAAAGCATTATAAGACATCATAGTAAAATAAAAAAATATAAATGTTGATTTAATAAAGCCTGTGGTGTTGTTTTTTTAAAAAAATAAGTTGTACATGCTAGGATGTCTAAAACATCCGTTTTGACACTAGGTTATACTTTGGATACTAAATAAAGATTTGTGTTGATATGTGAGATTTGTGTTAAAGTGCAATACTTTATTCAAGCTTAGAAATACAACCCAGAAGACTGGGTTCTGATCTTATAACTTTCAATTTAACAATTCATAAACAAAGACTAGGAGTTACATGAGACAAACCTGGTCAGTTACACAATGAAATACTTCCTGATTTATATCCGTAGCAATGTATATGTACATGTTATTTACAAAGAAAAGTAAAAATATTACATAGAGATACACATACAGAATCATATATGTGCAATAGAAATACACATATAGAATCATAAAATTGTAAGGGATCTTAAAGATCATGTAGACCAGGCATGGCCAAACTTGGCCCTCCAGCTGTTTCGGGACTACAATTCCCATCATCCCTGACCCCTGGTCCTGTTAGCTAGGGATGATGGGAGTTGTAGTCCGTAAACAGCTGGAGGGCCAAGTTTGGCCATGCCTGATGTAAACCAAGCCCCTGCTCTAGGAGGATACAATTACAGTGGTACCTCGGGTTACAGACGCTTCAGGTTACAGACTCTGCTAACCCAGAAATAGTACCTCGGGTTAAGAACTTTGTTTCAGGATGAGAACAGAAATCACATGGCGGTGGCATAGCAGGAGTGGGAGGCCCCATTAGCTAAAGTGGTGCTTCAGATTAAGAACAGTTTCAGGTTAAGAATGGACCTCCAGAACAAATTAAGTTCTTAACCCGAGGTACCACTGTACAGCATCCCTGACAGATGGCATATAGCCTCTTCTTAAATATTCCAACCAAGGTATTCAAAATGTGGACTAAATTAAATCCTTGAATATCATAGTCAGCAGCCAGCAGCACATAAAGCTGTTTCTCTCTTCGGCATTCAGTGTGGGTCTTTATCCAGACAACACAACGCACTAAATTTTCTTATCTCAAAGCCCTCTAGGAATATGCAAAAAATCACTCCCTTATTTTTGTATGTAGGGTTTCTCTTCCAAAGTGATATGCCTCCAATAATTTGAGTTCCCTTTTAGAGGAAATTATGATACAACTGCAAATAATATTAAAAGGCATCAGCAGGATTTAAATGTTGTGGCAAATTGTTTTAATGTGAACTAATTTAGGCTACCTTAAGCAGATGCAACAGAGGACAGGTCAACTGTACTTCTAATAGCTGTATAGGAATTTTTCAAGCTCATCGTATCACAGTGCTATATGAGTAAACAGGGAGTGGAGAAGCAACACTTGCAAAGGGGTATTTTTACCTTCTAATGGAAGTGACCATGGGGAAAACTGGCAACCATAACTACTTAGTAGAACTGGGATAACGGAGTTTAAAATCCACTAGCACTCTTCCAAATGAATGTCGTTTACATATTCATGCTAGGACAATGTAATATCACCACACTGAATGGATTGAAATGTATTTTGATCTATCACAAGGTCAAGTGATTTACAAAAGGGGGCTTTAATGCATTGTGAAATGTGATATTTGTGCACGCAGGTAGGAACACAACTGACTGTGCAGCTAGCTATTAAGTGGAAACAGCTGTTTCCAACCTCTAGGGAAACCTCACACCTGACTTCTGATTAATATTCCGGTTCCACTATACGCAGGCTAGAGTTATTGTAATGGACACAAACATAATTCATTTGGAAACAGAGTGAAACAAACTAAAAACATGCAAACCTCTGTCGTGTGCTCAATTATTACTGGTGTGGGAAGGAGGGGGTCTGGCTACAATCCAGTTCCCAGCAAAGGGAATTTATTTGTCCAGTCAAATTCATTACCTAAAGGATAGCTTCCAAATACATTGTGTCATCACCACTGAATGTTATTTCTGAAGAATACCAACTGCGTATCAAATTTGTACTGGTATGAAGAGTGCTTAGGAACAAATTGTTTTTGTTCCACAGACAGAAACATGCAAGTATCATATGGGTTTCCTTCCAGGTAAAGTAGAAGCTCCAGCAGATTGAGCGGACAAGACCAATAGTGTTAAGAAGATGGTTTCTGCACGTGCTGTAGATGGAAGTGAGGGGAAGATGGGGCTTGGGAAGGCAGCCCAACTAAGAGAAGGAAAACTCTGATCCTAAACATCTGCTGCTTTGCAGGACATCTTCAGGAGAAGAAAGGGCTAAGGAGTAAACCCTACAGAAGATGGCTGGATGGCTCCTTCTATGTCCCCTTCGCCAACTCCTGAATCCAAGCTGGTGCCAAACGTATTGCTCTGCTTTCCTATGGATCACATCAGCGAGGCCGAAAGTGGAGTCGTCTTGTCCGGGGTAACCCAGGACCTCCATGCACCCTGCTCAGGCTTGCACCCCAGGCAGGTGACTTTGGTGCTGCTAATGCGACAATTTGATTTCACCCTTGGAGGGGGCACTCCATTGTCTCTTGAGACAGACAGATGCCAACAGTAGCTGCATATTCCTGCTAATTCAGGGGGTTGGACTAGATCAGGCATAGGAAAACTCACCCCTCCAGATGTTTTGGGACTTCAACTCCCATCATTCCTAGCTAACAGGACTAGTGGTCAGGAATGATGGGAGTTGTAGTCCCAAAACATCTGGAGGGCCGAGTTTGCCTATGCCTGGACTAGATGATACTGCAGGGCCCTTCCAACTCTACAATTCTATGGTTCTATGGCAGGCATCCCCAAACTGCAGCCCTCCAGATGTTTTGGCCTACAACTCCCATGATCCCTAGCTAACAGGACCAGTGGTCAAGGAAGATGGGAATTGTAGTCCAAAACATCTGGAGGGCCGAAGTTTGGGGGTGCCTGTTCTATGGCAAGTTCTATCACCAGGAAGAGTTCAGCATCCAGTGGTTTTCTCAATGAAGCCTGGAGAGAAATAGGAAATACTAGTGGTATAAAAGGGGGGGGGGAGGACAGGAAGGAGGTAAGAAGGGATGACAAAGAAAAAAGGAAGGTGGAACACACAGGAAATGGACCAGGACTTATTAGAATTCAAATAACCAGAGTGTCATCTTTCACCTTAATGTTACAGCTTCACAGCTGTGGCTGAGATGTAAACAATTTACTGATGACCACACAATAGCAACAAGACTGGAACACAGGTCTGTCATATATCCTTCATTTTGCTAGACTAGACTTGTTCATAGGTCCCACAACTTTTGCAATTGGCCATTTGTTTGGGGGGGGGGTTAAACACGAGACCTGGTGTAATATATCTATGGGGAAATATAAAAAGAATAAATAATAACCTTTTCAGAACATCTCCCAGCACAATCTCTCTCTCTCTCTCTCTCTCTCTCTCTCTCTCTCTCTCTCTCTCTCTCTCTCTCTCACACACACACACACACACACACACACACACTGTCATCATACTCATTTGTAAAGTATTCATTTCTTTCAAATCATTATATCATCCTGAGCTGCCCTACATGTGGAAATGTTATGAAAATAAACTAGGCAAAGCTGCTAAACGGTGCTCCTCCAATAAGCAATGAAGATCAAGCCCTGGGGTTGAATTTTAAACTATTTTTGTTCTGCGATACATCATACACCAATTGCCCTGGAGAGCTGCACAAAGCAGAGTGAGAAATAATCTGGAAATGTCTGCAGATAATTGTTTTAACAACAAGAAAAAGGAGAGGAGGAGGAGGAGGAGGAGGAGACCCATAGCTCAAAACCAACAGTACCTTTAAGCCAAACACTACCCATGGGAACTAAAACTGATGATTCTGTTAGATACCCAAATGTATGGTTATTGTATTCTAGAGAACAGAACATCTATGTCATTATGGATGTATACATGAAACGTGTATAATAGGCTTTGGTTACTCTGAGCTTCTGAAACCCCGCACCAATAAATAACTTCTGTGATGAGACCAAAGTTTGAACACTGCATTATAATTTACACATTGCACTTTAATGGGTTTTTATTGTGCAGAATCTTTCATTCCTTTTACTTTTCGCACAAGCAGGGAAAGAAAAATTGAGACTTGTAGTACATTAGGCAGCAACAAAGATGAAAGTGAAATAAGTGGTGGGAACTTGCAGGTACAGTACCTGTCCTATTGCTTAGAAGCCTCTACAAAACCATTCTTTTTTTCTTGGGACTATTTATGTCTTAAGGGCTGGCACCACTGAGCCTTCGACACAGTGCTGAAAATGCTCCCCCTGACCCTGACAACTCTGCTTACTTTTGCATGGGAGGGTGTTAAGCACCTTCTCTCCCAACGTCACCTCCTCTCCAAAACTAAGGGCAGGACACTCTTTTGTGTGAGGGCAGCAACAGCACACCCTCCTGCTGGTCTGTATCCACTACCCTCCCTGTTAGGACCCCAAAGCTATTTCAACACCACTGCTTTTGAGCTTGACCCAAGCTCAGCTCCCATCAGTGTTCGAAATTAGCCAGGCCCAAGGCACATTTTGCACCTGCCTATCAACCACTTGTGACCAAGTGAAGATGCCTGGGCACCAGGATCATTGGGTCATGGGTGCATGCCTGGGGATCATTGAATCTAGGCTCTTTCCACACACTAATACCACATCCTGTAGAATTCTATCAGAAGAAGAAGAAGAAGAGTTTGGACTTCATACCCCACCTTTCACTCCCCTTAAGGAGTCTCAAAGCAGCTAACAATCTCCTTTCCCTTCCTCCCCCACAACAAACACTCTCTGAGGTGTGTGAGGCTGAGAGACTTCAGAGAAGTGTGACTAGCCCAAGGTCACCCAGCAGCTGCATGTGGAGGAGCGGGGAAGCGAACCAGGTTCACCAGATTATGAGTCCACCGCTCTTAACCACTACACTATGCTGGCTGCCAGTATCAGTAATATTTTATCTGCATAATCAAAATGAATTTCAGAAACCAACTTGTTTTTTTCTGTGCAGCCTGAGCAGCAGCAGTGAATAATGTTATAGTTAATTGTTGTAGCTTGTCTTCACTTACCCCACTCCACTGCCCTGCTCACAGTTGTGAAGAATATCCTTACAATACGAGTTTATTTTTATTGTTTTTCAAAAAAGCTTTTAAGCATATGGTCTCCAGCCTGTAGTCTGGTGAACTCTACTATGTAAACCCTGCTGTATGTCTGTCTTTAAAGTATTAATAACAACAAGAGTCCTGTGACACCTAAAATGGTGCAGGCTTTCTTGGACTACAGCCCGTGTCATCAAATGCACAATGTAAGATATTAATAAAGGAAATCCCTGACTAGAGCCATATTTCAAACACAAGATCAGTCAGGAACACTGAACCTCTACTGCCTGTTTCTAAATATAAATACTACATGTTCTATAATGTTTATAGTTGACATCTCGCTAACTGTTCTAAACTCAGACAAAGTAATTCTTAGGTCCAACATTTTATTCCCTACTGAACATTAGGGCATCATGATGAGTCCCATGTCTTCATTTGTGGCATGCTTTGGCCTTACCAAGCTGGTGAAATGGAGGTGGGGAGGGACTTCACCTTGAAAAAAATAGTCAGTAGATTCCTGCCAGTAAGTGCTCTACCAAAAATTGATAAATGTTGGTTTTCAGGAGAGCAATAATAGAGCAATGCAAAGCATGTATTAATTAGTAGATGCATAAAAGTCAACATGTGCAACTGTAATCTGGACTTTTAAAAATATTTGAACCACTAATTTCTAATGGAACAAACAGAATATAGTCCAGCTCAGTTGCTTTTGTCCTTTTGATTCTGGAACTCATTCCTGAGCTTGCTCTGCACAAATGCCAGAATGCTTTATTTTGTTTCATCACAGATTATTTGGTTTTATGGCAACTACAAATAGATTACTTCATCATCAGGATAACAGAGTACCAAGTTTCAGCCTCTCAAACTTGTTTTGATCCTTTTAAATGAGAGGGCTATAAAACAGAACGGTTAAGCATGCCACCTGTCAAGAAGCAGATAGACTTGTCTTTCATTTCAATCAAGTATGGTTGGTAACTTAATATAACGTATCTGCAAATCCTCAAGAAATTTAACTGAGGTTAGAAGATAAAGTACAACAAGTTAATGTGCAATAAGAATCTCTTTGTGCCGTTTGCATGACTACATGACTTCAGCGTGACTAAGAACGTGAGCTGGTGCTATCTGTTCCCTTTATAAGTTACTGGATCATTGAAAGTCTCTCCTCCCCACCCCCAATGAAAGGGGGGGACAAGAACAGGAGAAAGATTTGTATCTCATGCAGTATAGCTGATTGCTAGCAAAAATTCCAGCCACGGTCGAAGTCCTATGAAACACATATTTAATATTCATGCTTATTTTTCTGTACAGGATTACAGTGGGCTATGTCCAACTAAGTTCTGCTCAGAGTAGTCATGTCCATTAATTTATGTGTGTCTACTCCAAGCATGACGGACACTGAATTTAACCGAGTATCTATACAAATTACGTTTTCCTAGAAATGAGTGGAAAATTTATGAATGATTATTAGACTTTGGTATGAAGATACAACTGGAGGTTGTCTTTTCATCAGTGTTTTATGGCCATAAAACCATGGGAATGTGATTAATGGTTATCAAAACCATTAAATTATTTAAAATTATTTAAAAGAATAGCTAAAAGCTCTAGTTTGTCAGTGCAGGTTGCCAAGGCCTGCAGCTTCTTCCCTCTAAATGGCCATGTAAGACCAATTGCCCAATGAAAATGACAAAGTGGATTCTCCTAACAGAGGGTCCATGTTGCGCGCAGCCCCGGGACTCTCCCCAACCAGCTGGGAGGCAGGGCTTTGCCGTGCCCCAACCGTTGGCACCACAATCATGCCACTGGCCTTTAGCCAATCGGCAACGTGATGGGGGCTGGGGGGTTGGGGGGTATTTAATCGGCAGCACGACATGGGGACCTCCTCTTGATTCACGCTGCTGAACACCCACCCATTATTTAGGCTGTGTCTGGCCTTGCTTTGGACTTTGGTTGGTCGCCTATTTTGGAACGGGGGCTGGGTAGGAATTTTTCCAATGTGGCAGATTGGCAGTGGCCACTTGGTTTTTGCCTACCTCCTAGCAATCGTCACAATTGTAAGGTTTGGCGGTTAGGCATTGGTTTAGGCCCTTTAGGGGGGATGTGAGGAGGGGAGGTATGGCCATCACCTGCCCCTCCAATTGATAGGGCATTCCATTATATAAACCTGGGGTGTCTGGATCTCGTCCAAAGCCCAGGGAGGGGCTAGGGCCAAGCCAGGACCCCCAGGAACCCCAGGGGTGAGCACCAGTCAATAACCATTGATGGAGCTCCCCCTGCTGGTTGTTTACCCTTCAGAGGCTTCCTGCACGGTGGGCAGGAGTCAGATATAGTCTTGATACCAATGCCTAAGCCAACACCAGTCACACTTGTGTAATCAATAAAGCTGTGGCCTAAATTTGCCCAATAACCTCTAAACTTAATTCTGTTTCCACTGTGTCTTTATTTCCATGCGGTGGGTTTCGGGGATTGACGTGCAACAGTGGAAGAGCCAGTGGATAGCAAGAGAACACATGAATTCATCATTATTGGCTTGCATAAGTTTCATAGGATTACAGAACTGTAGAGTTGGAAAGGACGCTGAGGATTATCTAGTCCAATCCCCTGCAAAGCAGGAATATGCATCTGTCCCATAAGGGGATCGAATCTGCAACCTTGATATTATTAGCACCATGCTCTAACCAACTGAGTTATGTTTCTTTAGCTTTCATAATTTTTCAGTAAAATGCTAAAATCCTGCGGTTCCTTTACTCTTCCTTTTTTCATATTTTAAACTTCCATGCGAGTTCCAGTTCTTATCAAAATGGCAGTTGCCAATCCAAATTCTTTTAGTATAAGTGAAAATCTATCCATGGTAGTACCTTGGAGCATTTTAAAGTCATATAACACCTATTAATTATAGTGAAAAGTATTTGTGCTATTGTATATTTTGTGCTATTGTATATTTGACCAAAGTGCAGGAGGCAGTGGAAGACACGAGTGCCTGGCGTGCTCTGGTCCACGGGGTCACGAAGAGTCGGACACGACTAAACAACTAAACAACAACAACAACATATTCTTTGGAAGCCATTGAACTAGGAGTTTTTTCATGAAACTACTGTCATTGTATATTAAGTTTTGATTCACTGAAAATTATATATATATATATATATATATATATATATATATATATATATATATATATAATCACAACTAGGATATGAATCCAAGTATTGATATAATTCAGAACCAACATTAAGTAAAGCAAGACTCTGGAGTTGTATCATAACAATGAAAACAATTTTCATCAGACCACCACAAACCACCAGTGGTCTGCAAGCCTCATTCAGGGGATCTACAGCATGCCCATAGCTGCCAAGTTTTCCCTTTTCTCGCAAGGAAGCCTATTCAGCATAAGGGAATTTCCCTTAAAAATGGGAGAACTTGGCAGCTATGAGCATGTCGTGGGTATGTGGTTGAAGATAGGAGACGAAACATCCATCACATTTAATATTCATATTTTAAATTGCATTTTGATTGCTTGTTTCATTTCTTATATATGTATTTTATTATGTTATAGTTTGAATTCTATGAAATTACAATTAAAATACAACTAAAAGTCACTGCAATTGCCGCACCAGGTAGAACCAGTTGTCTGCCAAGACCTTCAGCGATTTTCAAGTGGTCCATGGGAAATAAAAGTTTGAGAACCACTGATTTAGGCACTTGAAAACTTATTTCTAATGAGGCTATGTGAAGGTTGAACTATTATATCCGTGTGAAAAATCGACCACATATATTACATTGCTAAGATACCATTGCAAAATTCCCTTTATGAAAATGTCCCAGCTTACCTTATCTAGCAAGATTTTCCAAATCAGTTGACTATTTGTTAGTTCCTCAGTGCGTAAAGCAAATCACTAGAGATCCTCAAAATCAGCTTTCCACATTCAGCTGCTTCTGGAGGCCTAGTGACTCACTGATGTGTAAATAATTGACTCATCAAGCAAAAAGACACAAAAGCAAATAGATCAATATCCCACTTGCAAACTTGCTTACAGAGCTCAGAAAAACCTCAATTCGCTTTATTTCCTTTATTTCATTCAATGAGTCAATTAACTCTGCAGAGCCCTATGATCTAATTCAGCATGTATAATGATCAACAATTGCTGACACTTTTGATTAAACTTTTAAATTGCCCCTTAATATAATTTAAACATGGGGGCAGGGGCACAGCTATTGACTGAAGTATTCTAAAATGTAACACGCTGACTCAACTTCTGAGGAGCCCAAATAGCCACTTCAGGTGATGGGAACCAATAGCTTTTAACGTTATCTCACATCAGCATCACATGAATTTTTGGGCCCTTGTATAAGGGGAGGATGTTTCAAACGCACACATACACGAATAATCTCATTATGCCACCCTTGTTTTCTATTGATTGCAGGCATTATTCACGTTTTTCTACAAAAATTTGCAGACTTCCACTGACAGAAGGTGCATAGTGGCCCAAAGCTTGTCAGCTAAATTGCTTGCTTGGATGAATTCAGGAACATGTCACCCACCATCATTATCCAGGGCAAAAATCTGGGGACAGGCCAAGCACTAATCCCCTCCACCAACCTCCCTTGCATGCCAGGATGTAGTATGGTATCTGAATGGAAGTGATCCTTTTCCATCTCTTCTTTCATTTAGCCCCAGAAGAATGCATGGAACAGAACCTGCAAAAGATCAGCTGTTTGGGTCACCACTTTGGGAACACTATGAGTGGAAATGCAATGCGTTTATAAGTAAACAACAACAAATAGCTGCTATCCTCTTCTTGCCTGTTTTCCATGCGACTGGTAAAGTTTCATTAAAATGGTGCAGAAATCTAAAACACTTATTGAGATATTTTTCTCTTAAAAATCAGAACTTTTTTTTAAAAAAAGAAATAAATAAAAACATAGCCTTCGAAAGGAAATTTGTTAAAGTAATAAAGGGAGAATGTTAGGATGGGTGCCTGGGGAGACTGTCCCACATGTTGCACGTAAAGGGTAGATTTGACTGTTGAAGGAATAGAAGTGTTCTCATCTGCAGGTAGACCTGCCAAAGCATAAGTTGCTGGTTGCAGTAATTCTTCTTTTCCATGCCCCTTTGTTTCAATAGAATCCTTGCAAGTGAAGTGCAAAGAACAGACACTTTGCCACTTGAATGGTGATTATGTGAGCCACCTTTGTTCTGAAAAAACAACAACAACCAAGCATAAGGGGAAAGAAGCTTAGGGACCAGCCACCAAATGTACTTTGCGTTCACCTTATTTCCTGTCAATACATTTAGACTTTGGTTATTTCTGTGCCTTCGTGTTCTGCCTGTGTTGTATCACCAAATGTAATCAAGCCACTTTAATGTGGTACAAACAGCCAAAATTAAAGCCTCAAGTTCACCCCTAGCTTTGACCTGTTATGAAAAATGTACCCCAAAATGCGTTGCCTTTTAAGAAGGACAGACGCGGGTCGGAAGCTCCAAAATTTGCACTAGGTTCAGCTCCGCCGGGAAAATGACAGAGACCACACGATGCTGTCAGGAAAAACAAACTGATCCCTTTATTGCAGAAATGCAGAAACTACAGCTGTAGGGTCCCTGCCTCTGGAAAAGGAAGGAACCCCGGGAAATGGTGAAGTCCCCCTATATACCCTCCTGTTCATGCATGGAAATCTCTGGACTAGGAGGGAGGGGGAGACAAGGGCGAAGGGTGGGAGATCGGATTAGCTGGGTGCGGAGATGACTTTTCCTTTCAGATGGAGAGATGTCAATCTCTCTTCTCCTGTCGTTGATGGTGCTCCCTGTTGTTTGGCAGGAAGGGCAATCAGTCGAGATGGGTGCAGAGGTGGGGCAGTTCCTGGCGATTTCCATGGGGTGGAAGTCCGCCCGGCAGTGTTTTCCTCCAGGCCATGGAAGGGTGGGCTACGTTGAGGATGGCAATTTATTTGAATAAAGTTGTTCCAGCTAATCCCTCTATTGTCCGTGTGTCCTTGAATGGGTATAGGGTGGTAGTAGGGCAAGGTTCAGGTGGGTTGGGATCATACAGGGTTCATACAGAAAATATACCTGGAAAACATACCTAATGCAGGGATTTCTAATTAAAAGGTAGCAGTCCTGACATATACAGTTCTAAGATATAAAACAGCAATTCTAATACAGAGGCAGCGGATAGAGATTTCATGGTAAGAGAACATATAATAGGCTGTATTATTAACTTGAGTAGAAAAGTTTAACTTTGGATTTGGGCGGTTTCCCCCCCCCCTTCTTCTGGAAACATTGTTTTGTTCTGGGCGGAGGGGAGGTGGAGAGGGGAAATGTGTGAGTTTATGCTAACTGTTGTGCATATGCAGATCCTTAAGCCTTCCTTCAGGCAGGGTCGCGTCCTAGCTGGAGGGGTGGGGCGACAGGGAAGATGGCATTGAACAGGATTCTGGGTATTGCAGCTGTCAAATTCTGTCACCCCTCTCTGTTCATTAATAATGGTGTCCTGCAAACCCCCCCCCCAATATGATTTTATAACAGACCCTACCATTCTCATATGTTGGATTTCTTAATGTATTTGACCTGAGCCATCTGACTGCTGAGCTATCACTGTGTAACACAGTTCCTGACACCATTTACAGAATGTTTTTCCTGCGTCTCTTCTGGGTGATAGCCCAAAGTCTAACAATAAGTATAAGAAATTGGCTAGGGTTGAACATAAAATTATACAATTGAAGCCACAGACCCACAAAAGGTTCATAAGCTGAAGCATACATTTGTAGAAATGCAGGGAAATCATGGAGGAGAATGTGTTGGATCCTTGCTTTTCTTAATCTTTTCTTCCATGTCACCTTCTGTCTTTATGCATACTACGAAAAGAAAAGAAGAATCCCAGCCGAAAAACCCTGTTTCGTTTGTCCTCTAGGATCTTGCCATGCACTGACTACAGCCACCCCCTGAATTTCTAGGCATGTTTAACTGATTGCCATACTTAATGGGCTGCAAAAAGACCCCCTCCACCAAAACACAACCATCACCAAGGGAAGCCAAGAAATCACTTGCTGCTAATGATTGGCAAAACTCCACTTGGCTTGGCTTTTTTCCAGCTTTCCCCCCAAAACTTATTATTGTTCATAATAAGCTTGTGTCTTTTTGAGTTTTTAAGATAAACCAAATGGACGGTGAAATATGCCTCTTCCTAGAGCTGGCCTGTCCATGAGGTAGATTGTGGCAGCTGCCTTGGGCAGTGGAATCCTGCAAGGGTGGTGTCCCCACAGGTGGCCCTGCAGCCACCCCCAAAGAAGGAAGGAGAAGTGGCAGCAGCTTCTGGTGAGATCTTGCAGCTGCCACCACTTCTCACTTCTCCCGTGGCAGGGGGTGCCCCACCCACCTGCCCCCACTGCCATGAAAGATAGGAGAAGTGGTGGGTCTTGTGAGATCTTGCCAGAAACCACATGTCAAGTATAATGGTTGAATTGACACCGAAGTGAAGAATGGCTGGAGGTACACTGTATTGCAAAAGGTTTAACATGTTGCTGTTGTTTTCCCATGAGGCTATATCAAAAGCAGGGAGCACTTTGAGCTCTTGCTAAGTTAATGATTAACTAGCTGATTGTTGTATTTCTGGAAGCTAACATGTGAGTCTTGTAACGTTAGATCATGTGATAAAGGTATTGAGTTGCAAATCTCCATTTTTAAGGGAGCTGCTTTTGTGGCTTTTCTTCCAAACTCAATGGACTGAAGATGTCAAATAAGCTCTTCTGGAGGGAGAATAAACAGCCTGGAGGCAGGAATGTAAGCTGCGGGGGGGGGGGGAGAGAGACCTATGCTTTTATGTGTGTTTGGATTATTTCATATTTTGTAAGATGCTGAGCCTGTGCTGGACAGCACAAGACATTGTATTGGATATTTTGGACATATCATTTTATGTATTCTGCTTTATTTTAAAGAGTTCTGTCAGTAAAAGTTTGAATAATATTTTTATGGGTCTGGACAATGATTTATCCAAAAAGGAGTCATTTCCTATGCTTCCAGTTGCTTCAAACTGTGCATTATTAATATCTGAAACACCACAGCCATGAGACCCTGGTAAGTGAGGCTTCGGTGGAGGGAAGGCAAAGTGGGATTGGTTACCCCTGCCTCTTCCACCCCAGTCTCCCCAGTCCTTTCCTAAGCAAGGAACTCAACAGTTGAGAAGGACCAGAGAATAAGCAGGATGAGGAAGCAGAATAAATGCAAGAATGATCTTGGCAACTTTTCCTTAACTGGAAATGATGCTGCTGAGTATGTTCAGCGAACACCGTTTGGTTGTCCCCACCTCCCTTCTCAGGGGCAAAATGTTACTGTTTGTAAGGAGGGGACTTGCAGGAGATCTGTGTAGCGGTAGACGCAAATTGAATTATAATAAAAAGGGCCCAAATTATTATTATTATTATTATTATTATTATTATTATTATTATTATTATTATTATTTGTACCCCACCCATCTGACTGGGTTGCCCCAAGCCACTCTGGACAGCTTCCAACATATATAAAAAGATGCAGAGACATTAAAAGTTCTGAGATATGTCTCCTCCAAATGAAACTGAAACTCTTAAGGACTTCAGATTTCCTTTACAGCTGAAGGAAGAAAATGCAAGAGGGAGAGAGAGAGAGAGATTTCATAAAAAGAGAAAATCAGTGCAATCGCATGTAAAGGTTTACTGTATTCTAAAGTAGAAGCCAAATATAGGTTAATTCTGATTCCTCTCCACACCCCTTACAAATTCTATATTTTTGGATTCTAGCAGGAGCTCATGAAAACAGATAGTTTTGAAACTTTGATATTCCATTTCTGGGTTTCAGTACTGATAGGACAGGAAAACTCTGTAGATAACTTTCTTTAATCTTAAATGCTGAGTAGATTATAAGATTTAAAGTAACCCCTCTGAAAGGTATATATTAACAGGACATAAATCCTCTTTTTCCTATTACTAAAATTTAAGAGTGGATATTTACATGTTATTCAAGGGGTTACGGAGACCTCTTAAGTGTAAGTACTACATGTGCATTATGAAATGGATTATTAATAATACATCCTTATCTGCCTTCAACAGAAAGAATAACCACAAGTATCTATGTCTCTTTTATATCTGTCTCAAGTACTGCTTGCATAATGCGTAGCTCCTCTGTTACACTGCTTAGTTGATTAATTTATTGTTCAGAAGAGAGTAAGTAAGAAGCTATATGTTTATATTTTGCTTTTCTATAATACTTTCAATTGATGGAGCAGTATACTCTACTTCACCAGACGTCAGCAGGCTTGTTTAAGGGGTGCATGTCAGGCTGTGCAGCACACACACCTCTGTTCTTCAACAACTCATCACTGCTGCCCAGTCCCCAGCAGCTGCCACCTGAAGTAGCTGAGCTGCCTCACTCTACCTGACAATAGGGCTGGTCTGATAGCAGATATTCTTCATTTAAAATGTGGCTTTCTATCAAATTGTATAAAAGTACACAAGTGTTTTACAGAAATTGCATATTGGGCATGTTTGGGGGAGTAAGGGAGGTAAAGGGACCCCCGACCATTAGGTCCAGTCGTGACCGACTCTGGGGTTGCGGCGCTCATCTCGCGTTATTGGCCGAGGGAGCCGGTTCCAGGTCATGTGGCCAGCAAGACAAACCCGCTTCTGGCAAACCAGAGCAGCACATGGAAACACTGTTTACCTTCCCGCTATAGTGGTACCTATTTATCTACTTGCACTTTGACGTGCTTTCGAACTGCTAGGTTGGCAGGAGCTGGGACCAAGCAACGGGAGCTCACCCCGTCACAGGGATTTGAACCGCCAACCTTCGGATCAGCAAGCCCTAGGCTCTGTGGTTTAACCCACAGAGCCACCTGCGTTTGGGGAAGTAGAGCAGTCTAAATAATTATTTGTGTGCCTCCTCAATGTGAGGTCCGGAGGGTGGCAACACGAGAACAGGCCTTCTCTGTAGTGGCTCCCCGTTTGTGGAATGCTCTCCCCAGGCAGGTTTGTCTGGCGCCTAGATTATATATTTTCAGGCGCCAGGCAAAAACATTCCTTTTCAACATGGCCTTTGGCTGATTAATATTCTACAGCCTTTTAAATGTGCCTATGGGAAGGGAGGTTGATTGTTTTGTTCTTTCCTTTTACTTGTTTTCATGTTTTTATCCTGTATTTTACTCTGTGAACTGCACTGAGATATTATGATAAAGGGTGGTATATAAATCAAATAAATAAAAATAAAATAAAATAAAAATATGATACTATACATTGGAACCCCCTTCCACAATTTCCCCATAATGAATCAGATCCTAAGCGGAAAACACACGAGTCAGAATTCTAAAATGCGAAGTCATCCTCTGTATAAAGGAAAGTTATACAGACCAGTTAAATTATCCCTTCACAATATCTCTCTCCTCCCCACTCCTGTTTCTAAAAACAGGCAAAGATGAAATCATCTTCACATAGGTCTAGTTCAAATGCAATGTGAAAAAACGATGGTTCCATGCATTGATAGGGAATCTGTGCTGTGGCCCTCCCTATATTGTGGGACTCCAACTCCCACCAGCCCCAGCCAACATATTCAATGGTCAGGGCTTGTAGTCCAACAACATTTGGAAGATCATAGGTTCCCCATCCCTGGTTTAATGGGAGTGAGTGGTATGCTGGTACACACGGCTCATCAGATCCCACTTCAGTTCTGCCTTTGCTGCACTGGGACAAAACAAGCCACAGACTGACTTAACATTATGTGGGTTTGTTTCTTTCCACACTTGCCCTCACAACCCAGGATTAAGACTCACCCACAATAAAGTTGGAGCAACCCGTCACAACTTTATTAACAGACCAAAAGGATCTGCGGCAAGGGACTAAACATATGTGGGATAAATTTCGTTCGAGAGAATGGGAATGTCTTGCTTTCAATGTTTGGGCAACACCACCCTGGCTCAAATCCAGACCACATCTTTTGAACAGAGAGAGGCTTTTTAGCTAGCTGCCAAGAAGGTGAGGCGAGGGAGGAGCCTGTTTCCCTACAAAGCCAAGCTCTCAAGCTGGCCAGCAATGCAAGGTGGGTAGACAGAGAACCTTCCCAAAATGTGAATCAGGATGCTTAGCTTAAAGCCAAATTCCTCCCCAGCCCACACAAAATGCTACGTTGTGACAAAGCAGCAGCCAATTAAGCCAAATTAGCCACACATCCCAGATCAGAACAGTACATAGTAAGAGGCGAAATGCACCTCAAGCGGCTACAGCATTCCCAGTCAGTGCCTAATGGCAACTGGTTAATTCTGCACTGTCCAAAGGGTGGGTTGCTAAGTGACCAGCAGCAGAAGGGAAGAGTTCCGTTTATGCAACACACTTGCCCACCTCTCATTGGCCTAAGGTGGCATGATGAGCAGCCTAATTCTCCTCCCATCCAGGGGCAGCCCCATGAGCTGTCTTCTTTCCAGGTGGGGTGGGACAATCTCACTCCCCTCACAATAAGCAGTGGAGGGACCAAACTGCAAGCCAAAGCCAAGACTTGGTCTTAACTTACTGCTTCTGGTTTGTTTGAACGAAACAAACGGTTTGATGCTCATTTGCCTTACCATGGTTAATTTTAATTATGGTTTAATGTTACACATGAACTGGGTCAAGGACTCTATTGACTTTCTAAAGAAGGCATGAAGAAGAAGTTATCCAGTCAAGTGCCCAAATTTACATGGCTGAGGTATCTATTCCACTTGAAAGGACATTTGCAAAACAGCTGCTCATTGCACCCAGAAGCCTCCACCCTCAAAGCTGTGCCCATCACCTACAAAAACATATCTATTTGTGCAAATTATATATAAGCCAATCTTCTCATACAATTGCTCCCACATTGCCCTAGTGAGGAACAACTTACAATAGAACAATATACAGTACCATTTAAATGAAAGAAACAGCAACAGGATTTTACTGTTAATAGAAATATGGCTGCTCTTTAACTTCAGGGAAGGCGGACCATCTCAAAGTACAGGAAAAAGAATTAATAAGCTTTAATATATACTTTAAGTAACACAGGAAATGTTTTCTGCTAAGTTGTTCAGCCTTAATGTAGGACTTTGTAAGCAAAGCAGGCAGGGGTTCTATGTGGTTTATTTTTATCTAAGCTCACTTTGTTAGAAAGAATGTATCCACAGACAAAAACTGCTTTATTCGGTGAAAAGGAAGTGAATAGCAAGAGGTGTTTGCTGCTCTGCATAAATCCATTATCTATAAATATATCCTCAACACTTTATTATGGACTGTGCTAAAGTTGTCAACAAAACTACTGGGAGGAAGCACCCTCAGTAGAACTGGGAGAGCTTATCTACTTGTACATGTAATGCCCAGATTAACTAAAACCAGAAATGTTTCGGTAAAGTTATTTCTCAAGTTCATTTCAGAGCAATTGCTTAATACTCAGGTTTGAAATTCCTAGACTCTTTGGAACCAGGGTTCAAATCCCAGTGAGATCACATCTTCCTTTCAAGATATAAATAGAAATAGTTGCCGTTTCAAAAGTATTTTGGAAGAAACCTTAAAACACAACCAGGCATTAAAATCCACATGCAAAATACCATCAGATTTACTTGAATTTGGAATGGTGGCAACAATGCCTTCAGTTTTATACAGGACACTATTCAAATGCTGCCAGCCACTGGGGTAAAATGATATAGTGAAATAGCAGGAGGATCCAGTTACTTCAATTTAAAGCTATAAGACATGCTTGTTCAGAAAATATATATGCAAGATATTTTCCCCCCTCTCCACTTCCTTCCATAGAGTAATGATACTCCTAGCACATTGGATATGGGCAGAATGTAAAAAGTCCTTGAAATGCCCTTCACCACCCATCCATACAGCCAGATTTCGGTTATTTATAGAAGGAACTCAGTTGTCAGGGCTCTTTCTTTCCCCTTCATCCTGTGAAGCAACGAAACTAACAAGGCTTTCACATTCTCAGACTGCCAACATACCAACATTCAGTTTTACAATACAGTCATGAGTATGTGTAGCAGTAGCCCATTAGGAAAACTGACAGAAAGATAATTGATGCTCTGGCACCAATTGCTAGTTACACAATTAAAAGGAATTTATTCTACTCTTAAGAGAGTGCAGAAGGTGAACATTTCCATTCAAAACAGAGCCTTGATTCAAACATTCAGTGCCTGCCGGGAGACCCCCTCCAGGCCACCATAAAGATAACATCAATGCTCTTATCACACATTCAGTGAATGCACAAGAGGAGGTGGTAGGGAGGTAGAATGGCAACAGCATTCCCGCTCCAAACCTTCACGGGTTCATTTTGAATGTAGGAATCAAAACCCGAAGAATACAAATGCACATAGTTAGGGCTCTCCTGGGATGACTGAAAGCTCTATTTTCAACTCCAACAGCACCACCACCCGGTTTGCCTATCAGATGAAGAGAGTCCTGTGCTTGCACATATAATCTCTTTGCTCATTTATTCAAAATGAATTATCTGTGTATAATATATGCTTAGGACAGGGAGTGCCAGCGCAGTCCCATTTCCACCACCCCTTCCTCCTTAGACCTGCATTCAACAAGACTCCTTTGGGAGCCTCCCGCACATCTGCCTCTCCTGCAGATGTGGAAACTGACTATGGTTTGTCAGGAGCAGCTCAGGATTGAGATGAACTTTGCCAGGGACACATCACGGTTGGCTCTCTGTGCCAGCTAAGCAATTTCAGGAGAGTTTAGAAATGCTCCTTCCACAGTCGCATACGATCACTCTCTCTTTCTACTTCTTCCAGCACAAGTATTTGTATTTCATTCCAATCCATGAGTGAAGTTAGCAAAACAGACAAATGAATGAAAACCCAACAACCACATAAACAGTTGCAAAAAAAAGGAGAGGGGAGACTGTACAAAAGTAACAGTGACTTTATTCTAATAGCAGACTGATGCTAATACAGTAAGATTCCTTCAGAGCTCTCAGTTCTTGAGTAATTTACATTGGAGCACTCCAACCTATTTAACAGGTCCTTAGTGCTGCAGCAATACTGCTCTGAGGCTTTTTTAAAGTTATGCAAACTTAATATGCGATGTCCATAAAACTTTACAAGCTTAAAACTGTTCTCCAGACAGTATATTTATGAGTAATACATCTTTAAATGCCATCTCTCTGTGTCAGTATTATATATCATATAACACATCAGGCACTTCAAATATCTTTTCTTTGGCTTTCCCAGCTATAGCCCAGCCATCTGTGGGTATCAAGGGTCACTGACATCAAAAGAGTAGGAGATAAAAATCAAATAAAACATAATGAAATACTATGGCACCTATTTTTAAAACTCTCTATTCACATGTAATATTTCAAAGCATTATCGTGGGGCTTTGGAAAGCATTGTTAATCGCTAGCGTTCCATGGAACACAAGTGTAAGGCTTTCTCATAGCCGGCTACAGAAAATTGAATATTTAAGCATATTTATTCAGACACCATGCATGTGCAAATGTTGCCAGTTCTACAGGAGACCACTAAAAACCAGTGTGCCTGCCAAGATCTAAGCCATATCATTTATATGCAAACCATGAAATTTCAGCTAGTCACACATTGTCAGGTAAACAGACTCAAACATTTTTGTGATTTGCTTGAGATTTTGCCACGGGACCAATACAATACATAGCGATATAACATTGCAATCCTGTGCATTTCTACTCAGAAATAAGTTTCTTACTCCCAGGTAAAGGGATATAGGATTCCAGCAGAGCTCTTTTATCTGTATAGTTGTTTCAAAGGTTTTCCTTTACAAATTAACATAGTGATTAGAGCATCGGGCTAGGAGCAAGGAGATTAAGGTGCAAATCATCCTTTCAGCCCTGAACATCACAGGGTAAACTTAGGCTGATCGTGACCTCTCAGTCTAATCAAGTAGCAGCCAATGTGGCAGTACAGGGCTGCAGAACCCCCTCCCCACACCAGTGTTGCTACAGGCTATCCCCATCTTCCCTGCCCCAGCCTTGTCCAGGTAAGCCTTTGCCAGGAAGCCACCTTTGTAGCTTGGGGGAGAGATGGAGAACAATGCTTGCCACCCTGAACAACCTGGGAAAGGGAGGGAGAGATTAATACACAACGAATAACAAACTCCCAGCAGCCCTGACCTTTGGCTGTGCCAGCTGGGACCAATGGGCACTGAAGTTCTACAATATCTGTAGGGCTTAGGGCAGTCCTACCATTAGGCAGAGTGAGGCAACTGCCTCAGTTGGCAAATGTTCTGGGACAGCAGCGGCAGCCCCTGGGCATTTGCTCCTGAGCCCTCAGACTTTCCCCCTGTTGCCACATGGCCTCTCGTGTGCCACCTGTTCTGGCCTGCTGCCTCACATCTTGTGGAGGACGTTATCCCATCACTGGGAGACTGAAGCTGGGGAGAGGAGTTTCTCTCTTATCTCCAACTACACTCTGTAGGAAGAGCACACACCCTTATTTTCAAGGAAAGGAAATGAGCGTGCGTGTGCAAAATTGTGGTGTGCATAGTTGCGGTGTGTGCACTGTAGATTCTCCACAATGCAAATCTGCCCACAGGCACCAAAAAAGATTTGCAACCCCTGACCTAATGTCAGGGGACCATCAGGGGTCAGCAAAGAGCCTAGCCAGAAGGTGCAAGGGCTCTGAGATGCTGACAGGTGGAAGCATCGCTCAGAGAGAGTAGCACGGAGCCTGGAGCAAGGGGTCAGAGACGCTGACAGCTCAGAACTTCCCCGGGGAAGGTCCGGAGCGTCAGATCAGAGCGCTGCGGAAGGGGAGGGGTCAGTGGCCAAAGAGCCCAGTCAACAGTTGAGTAGTTCAGGAGGGGAGGGGAGGGGACCACCATCGCCCCTTCCCCCCAGCAACACGGGGGGGGGGTGCCGGGAGGAGATGAGGAGACTCAGGGCACCAAAGCTACTTTGGTGGAAGAGGTTCCGCCGTCCGGCACTTCCGGATTCTGACTCAGACTGAACAGTCATGGACATTTTCGCTCTGTCTTGTATATAGTTGTAAAATAAAGCCTTGTAGATATTACTCAAGGTAGTCATGTGTGGTGACTTGTGGGAAGCACCCTCAGCACCGTTACACCTAAAGACATACTCTATCAAATGAGAATGGCGCACACGTGTGAAATTAGGCAGCCTATATTTGTTTAAAAACGCAAGAGAGGTTTCTGGGAAAGGATCAGTCAGCCACTGCTGAAGTTATAACTGGTTATTTGGGATATATATATATACAAGCACCCTCCCCAGTTAAGCAATGCAAACCTATTTTGTATTTGAAATGAGAGAACATTTTGTACTCAGGTGTGATAAAACTGAACTGCTAATCAGCCACCAGAGACTACAGTGGGGCACCAGGGAAGAGATGATCTCTTCTACTCTGGTTTGTTGATTAGGACCAATATAGAACTGCATGTATCTCATAGCCATGCCCAACAGATTGAAGGCCATGTGCTTATTGTCACTGCTGAATTTGATCTGGTGCTTTCTTTTAAGTTACAAAACAGAGCCCTGGATTGGGAACTGCACCAATTGTTAAACCACGGAGGAGACAGAAAAATCAGTCAGGAAATTCCCATGCTACATAATCATCACCCGCAGCAGGCTAATTAAATAAAATAGTTCATTACTGCACTCAATTTTTACTTCAGCAAATCTACAGCCTTATTTTTTAGTATTTTAACAGGAGAGCAGGCAGTCTCTTTGGGACTCTTTAAGAATGTTTTAAATCTTTAATTTCATGAGTTTTACGACTCACCAAATAGCAAGATAATAAAAAGCTTTGTTAGCACCAACTTTCAACAATGCTGCGTCTTGAAGATGCTTTGGCTGCTACACCGGAAAGTCTAGAAACTAAAAGCCTGTCTCAAAATTCTACCCAGTTGTTAAAAACTGAGAGCAGTAGTGGTACGGGGGATAAGATGGAACCACTCTCCAGACAATAATGTCACGCCTGATAACCTGAACTGTGATTGGGGTATGGTGGAGCAACAGTGAGCTTGGGACTGCATGGATATACTAGAAGGGCCAACCAAGCACTCCACTTGGTGTACCTGAACAACCCCAAAGTCACTGCTGGCCCAGCCCAGCCCTTTCCAGGGAAGCAGCAATGACGGCAGTATCAGTAGTGTGGATCCTCAGCTCTGCCCCATGCATGGGCCAGAGTTGAATACGAAGGGGATGTAAAATGGAGCAGCCACTGGAGCTCCAGCTTTAGGGAAGGTTGACTGAGAGAAGAATGGGCTGTGCAAGAGAGTTCCGATCACCATGTGTGATTGATATATGCATCCAAACATAGTGGCGTGGCATGGGTTGTCAGCACCTAGGGTTGGGTGGGTGGGTGGGAGGGAAACGAACAGGGTACACATGCACATTCAACTGCTTAATGGAGTCCACATCACCCAGGAGATGGCAGCCACAGAGAGAAGAAAAGAAGAGTTGTTCCATTGTCTGGAGAGGTAACTTCCTGGTTCACATGGAGAGGCCATTTTCAATGGAGCCCAGCGACGGAAGTGCATAGCTGTATTGAGGCAGCACTGGGTGTTGAAATCTTGTGCCCCTAACCATTTTGCACCCTGGGCAACTTCCCCTGTGGGCGCTCCCCACGTTACTCCGATGTCCAAATGATACACTACTAACTCCCCTAAAATGTTACTTAACTGGAATTAAAAAGTGCAGTGTTTGTTCAAGTGATTAAGGAACAAAGTTGGTAATTGTTTTCATCCAATCTATTGCACACAAAATGTCAAGGAAGAAAAATATGTCATCATTAAAAGGCAGGCAGGCTACCTTCAGAAACTGTAGGGAAACCATAATCATGACATATATTATGAAGCCAATGAGACAAGTAGAATTAGAGCAGATGTCATGCCAGCCATACTAGAATAATTTAAAGAGTTAAAGCAGTGAGTGCAGCTGTCACCCCCAGCACCCACTCAGAAACACTCCTGGTGCCACACTTAGGGCAAAATGAAGCATACTAGACCTTCTTTAACCTTCATGTGGCACATGAAGTTGGAATGCAACCTTTCCTTTGACCACGGGCGAGATCTATAAAACCGAGTTATTGGGTTTTTGATAGACATCTCTGTGCTTGGCAAGTCACAAGTTGTTCATCTTAAGTTTCACAGACAATTCAGTTCCATCCCACTGCAGCAGAAGTTCTTAGATTTCTAAAACAGTTTTGGCATGTGGAGGGAGTTTCTGAGCATTTGCAGAACAAGTGTATTTAAAAAAGGAGAAACTGAAGTACAACACTGTGGCAGATGAAATTAGAAGAGACTGTTCAGCGCAGAGCTGTCAGCACAAATATCTGAAGTCGGAAAAATAGGGAGAGAACACTGAAGGTGGCACATTTAGGATAAGCAAGAGGACCAAGCTCCAACTGAGAGCAGAAACTGGGCACAGCTTTCTTATATGCCCAAGGAGTGGACCAGAGAAGAGAGGCAGGGAAGCAAACAAGAAAGCTACAAAGCTTCTGTGCACCTCTTACACAACATTGATGTCTGCTGTCCCCATAGACGTGCCAGCACATAGAAATTATATTTTGAAAGGCATAAATAGAAGAGCATATAATTGCCACAGTTCTTCAGACCATAGTAACAGTGGCTGGTGAGGCAGCATGGGTAGGGCACCATTGTTTTCCCAGCTTCCCAAAACAACAGGTTATGCTGGCGCTTACAAAGAGGGAAATGGGCAAGGGTGAGATACAGGAAGATTGGCCCAATGGAACACATGCCAGTGAAGCCCATCTGATGCTCCTGCCACCATGCACTGTATCAGACCAAGCTCTCTTTTGCTCACCCATCCACTCTCAATAAGTGCCAGTGACCCACTGTGTTGCAAAGCAACGGTATCTTATCCATACTGCCTAATGTCTATCAGCTCCATCTGGTACGCAGGCTGAGACCCTACCTGTCTGCAGACTGTCTAGCCAGAGTGGTGCATGCTCTAGTTATCTCCCGCTTGGACTACTGCAATGCGCTCTACGTGGGGCTACCTTTGAAGGTGACCCGGAAACTACAACTAATCCAGAATGCGGCAGCTAGACTGGTGACTGGGAGCAGCCGCCAAGACCACATAACACCAGTCTTGAAAGATCTAAATTGGCTCCCAGTACGTTTCCGAGCACAATTCAAAGTGTTGGTGCTGACCTTTAAAGCCCTAAATGGCCTCGGTCCAGTATACCTGAAGGAGCGTCTCCACCTCCATCATTCTGCCCGGACACTGAGGTCTAGCACCGAGGGCCTTCTGGCGGTTCCCTCGTGGCGAGAAGCCAAGTTGCAGGGAACTAGGCAGAGGGCCTTCTCAATGGTGGCGCCTGCCCTGTGGAATGCCCTCCCAACAGATGTCAAAGAGGAAAACAACTACCAGACTTTTAGAAGACATCTGAAGGCAGCCCTGTTCAGGGAGGCTTTTAATGTTTAATAGATTATTGTGTTTTCTTTTTCTGTTGGAAGCCGCCCAGAGTGGCTGGGGAAGCCCGGCCAGATGGGCGGGGTATAAATAATAAATTATTATTATTGGGTCACTACTGGACCATAGAGTTGTAATCCAACAACCTCTGGAGGGTCAGAAGTACCCCATCCCCGCTATACAGAAAAGGAGCAGCAAGCTCAGCATGCTTAGGATACTCCCTGGGCAAGATGCTTGGTTCCTTCTGCAGACCCAAATATACAACCTCATGCCCATGACACTGGTACTGTATTCTTTTCCTCCCTATGAGAAAGTGGAGGAGTTTAGAGCACATGGAAGAGAAAGGAAAACTAGACATCTGTGATACTGAGAATTCACTGAGAATTCACAGAAACAAAGCTATAGGCAATAGACTTTGAAAAGCCATGGGAAACATGCAGTACTTTTGCCTGATCCTCCCTATATCAATATTTTCTACTAACTAATTTATATCATTGGCAAAAAAAACCCCAATTTTGTTCTTGCCTTAGCAGTCCCCCATTTGCTAAAATGTGGTTTATGCTCAGGGCGGGATATTTTTCACTCTCATATGCAGATGCCCATTTGACTCCAAAACGATGCACACCTGCCACTGTGAGATTTTGTATCACTCAAGCAACTCTGATAAAATGTTGTGGGGTTGTATCCAATGCTAGTAATGTGCAGAGTAGACCCATTTAAATTAATGGGTTCATAGACTCTTAGGTCCAATAGTCAAATATGGCCCTTTATGTCCGAGCTAGGGTTAGAGCAAATATTTTACCCATTTCAATTATCAAGCTGAAAATAAGTAAAAGTATCTCCTGAAAATTTTAGGATATTCAGTTATGGATAAAGAACTCATTAGTTTTGAACATATTCGATTTCGCCCCTCAATCCCATCCACTTCCATTGTTTTTGCTAACTGCTTCTGCTTCAACAGCTTTTCTTCTTGTTGCTGATTCATTCTTGCATTAGTCAAGTAAAGTATGTGACCTGAGCTAAGAAGGGACTATTTAGCAAAGATTGTAACTGGGACATGATGATGTCAGCGAGGATAAACAAAGCCAGAAATCAGCATAAGAGGACAGTTTTTGACACTGCAGAAAACATTCCAAAAACTTACTGAGTCTTTTCCAAGGCTGACCTGAATACCACTCATTCTATTTTGCTGCCCCACTCACAGGCAACAAAATGGGGGTGGGGGTGGGGGAGAAAATGGTTGGCTGCCATTTACCCCATAATTCCAGTAGGAATTATGCCCCCAAATATTTTTTTAAAGCAGTAAACTGGGAACTAGATTAGTTCTAGCATGAACCAATATAGCAAATGATACTTTTTGTCTCATTGTGCTGCAATGAGCTCTCTATGCAATGAGAGACAGTGTGGTGTAGTGGTTAAGAGCGGTACTGTAGTCTCATAATCTGGTGAACCGGGTTTGCTATCCCTGCTCCTCCACATGCAGCTGGTGGGTGACCTTGGGCTAGTCACACTTCTTTGAAGTCTCTCAGCCCCACTCACCTTACAGAGTGTTTGTTGTGGGGGAGGAAGGGAAAGGAGATGGTTAGCCACTTTGAGACTCCTTCGGGTAGTGATAAAGCAGGATATCAAATTCAAACTACTCTTCTTCTTCTTCTTCTTCTTCATACCTAGAGAGTAATTTGGCTCAGACTTTTTCTCAAACTGGCACCTAGCAAGTAGTAGACTAACAAATGCTCACCTAACAAGAAGGACAGACATTGTACCAGAGCTTATTTCTTCTTTTTCCATTGCAATTTTGACAAAGACTGCTGGTTCCAATTAATCATTTCTCAGTTTTTACTATCCCATGTTACAAACCTCACCCGAGCTTTCCATGTTGTGTAGAAATAATTCGCATCAGAAACAGAAAAAGGAACGATCGCATCAACAAAGCTGCCATAGAGCATTAGTTTCAAGAGCACGTAAGTAAACATCTGAAAAGACAACCAGAGAAGCTGGGGCACTTACATAGAAGCAAATATGTTCTAGAACAGATGGTGGCTACACTTGACTGCTCCAAGAAGACTTGACATTTTGCCCTATGGCTGCTGGTGTGTGGCTTAGGGAAATGCCCACAAAACTAATAATTTACAGTTGCTCCTTCATAAAACAGCTAAATCATGGCTATTCAAAATGATAAGACAATGAATAACCACATCCAGTTTACAGATTTTTTAAATCCAATTATCTAATTTACAAACATCTTCAGGTGAGTACTACAAAGGTGGGTAGTGATTAAGCATCAGTTGTTTCAAAATTATGCAATGAAAGATCAGTTCTGTCGGGATAAGGCATAACACAAGGGGAGTACTACCTGCAAAGGGCCTTAAACTTTGATTCTGTGGGTAGCAAAAAAGTAAACAAGCCATGTCAGGATTTCAAGCCCATGATTATGGACTGCTGAATGGATGAAGACGTGCCAAACTGAGCCCCTCACAAGATATTAAAATCATTCAGTAGTAGGCTGAATATTCACAATAGTTTATTTTTAGTACCAAGGTTATTGATCTAGGTAGGGGGAAAGGGTTCACCCACATGAAAACCAACTATTTATTTTTTATTTATTTTCCATGCCAGCTTTCACCCACTCTTCTGCTATCGTTCTGCTGCTTCAGAACCACTTTTTAACTTGGAATAACTTCTTCAACATATTTTACCATGGGTCATGTGGTTATGACTTCACTCTGCACATAGCCAATCAGTTTGGCTATCTGACAACTTCCCTGAGGACAAACAAATCTCTTACCATCTGTGCATTATCTCACTCACCAGAGCAACCTTTCCTGACATAATTTCACTGACTGTCAATTTCCATGAACAGAATTTTGTCTATATCCAACAACAGTGACTTACAACACAGGGCTAATTGCTGCAGAATGTACACCTGAATGCACATCCTATTGATTGCATTATTGTATTGTATTAAAATCTGTATGTGAATGTGTCCCTATCCATGTTTAGCAGCAACTAAAAAATTGTGACTGGATTGCAATCAGTTACAGGTAGGTAGCCGTGTTGGTCTGACGTAGTCAAAACAAAATTTAAAAAATCCTCCCAGTAGCACCTCAGAGACCAACTAAGTTTGTCATAGGTATGAGCTTTCAGAAGAAGTGTGCATGCACACGAATCAGTAGGAGCACTTGAGATGTGGTCTGAAGGGAAAGAGAAATAAAAAATACCAGCCGCCAGGAAAACCAGTTATGCTATGAGCAAGGGTAAGAGGGTAACTAACCCATTAACCAGAGGCCTTGGAAAAGGTGAGAAAGTGGTGATGGAGAGTAGAATGGTCCTGACCTAACAACCAGAGGCCTTGGAAAAAGTGAGAAAGTGGTGCAACCTCAAGTTATGGACGTGATACTAGGGAGAGGGGCCTTACAGACAGGGGTTGATGATTCTCACGTGAGAAGCCAGATCAATAAATAACCGGGTATAAAATACACTTCCGTGTTGAAGAGAAATATTTCAGGTAATGTCTGAATGTAAGATAAAGAAGGGTAGTGATTAATGGATATCCATGAGGTTATACATATATGCACAATATATAATAAACGTTCTAGAATCAAATAAATAGGATAAAGTACTTAAATAATACTCGTATGGTGAATATGGTGAATTGCAATCAGTGAGCTGTTGCCTTGATAACAGAATGCAATCTCTTGCAAATACTTTCACATACCTTTACCCCTTGCACATTTTGTCAGGGAAGGAAGTTTATGAGATACGTATGCCACAAGACAGAAAACTGCAGCATTTTACACTAGCTGAAGCTTTAGGACACTCTTCAAGGAAAGCTCCACAGAGAAAGCACTGTAGTAGCCTGGCCTGTAGATTTCACAAGCTTGAATAATGGTTGCCAAATATTATTCAAACAAGCTCATTGCTTACAGATCAGGCATAGCAGATATGTCATCAAAGCCACACTAACGAATATTTAATAATAATTTGAACCATAGCTTCTACTCTTAAATCCAAATCTTAATATTTCTGAAATTTTTAAAATCTAATATTTTACTTTGCACTACTCTTCTAAATTGTACAAGACATCAATAATGGCTTAGCCATACTTAAAAGTGGAACCACCCACTGCACACTTTTTAAAAAGGACTCAAGCACCATTTCAAGAGCATACCTGATGCACCTTCACATGTGAATCTCATCGACAAGACAGAAGATAGCAAATAACTTACCATGATCAGTTTTCGGATTCCCATTGCTGAGCTGCTTTAATCTTTTCTGATGTGATTTCCCATTGTAGTGGATCTGTGCCTGAGCAGCAGAGTTCAGCTGGATGTTGCACACATTGCACAAAGTAAAACTGCTGTGTTTCTTCTCTCTTTCTTTCTTTTCCTCACTGTCATCAGGTGTCAGGCCTGCCTCGCCTTCTCTTTCATGAAAACAAGTGAAATTCGCAGTATAAGGTACACTGTCTTGAGATGGATTAGGACTCCAGGGTTTCTTCATCGTTTCTAAGATAAACAAAAGAGAAAACTATGAGTGATGTGCGTACCGTCACATCGAGCACTTTTGCCCTGTGGAAATTTGGTGATCTGCGCTTGGTGTCAATGGAGCAAGGCTGTGTTTCTCACATGGTATCAGCAATGGCTGGTTGGCTGGTTAGTGTGGCTCGCTGGCCCTAATGTCAGAAAACTCCACTGATTGGCCCCCCTATGGCATGTTAAGTCCCTTCTACACATATAAAGACACAATTTCAGATCTGGTGGGGAATCATATTTTTGACTGCTTCCATTTTCCCTTGATGGCTTAGTATTCTCTTTACAGTGAGTTTATTTAAAATAGAAGATCATTAGAAATTGAACCCATTGCTTGTAGTTTGAAAAGACAGTCTGTCACTCCCACTAATTCTAGTGTTTGGAAAGACTCAACCACAGCTATCACAGGAAAAAACAAACAAACACTATGTGGAACAGCTTAAAGGTCTTCATCCAAATCACAAATAGAGAAATCTGATTTCTAATAATGAATTCAAAAATTACAGACATTGAAGGCTATTAATCTAACTCACATTTGAAGATAGTCTAATTAATTGCTTCTTTGAACTACTCACAGTGTGATCCTATACATGTCTACTCATAAATAAACACCATCAAGTTCAATTAGACTTACTTCAGGTTTAAGGATTGCAGCCCAAGACTCTGCTTTATTCAAGAAATCTAATATATTTTTAAGGCTCCCAAACCTCCTCTTTACACATGCATAGCACAGAATGGATGGCATTTTAAACACTTCACAGGGTAGTGCACTAAACTTTACAATTCTAACACAGTAGATCTTGTGATATTTGGAGTTTTCCCCCCAACGCTGTCACTCGGTAATCATAAATTTCATTAGCTGCAGGGAAATGCTTCAAAATATTAAGTGATTACATCTTAAAGGCTCAGAATCCAACAGGGAAATTTAAAATGTACTAATCCCTAGTAATAATTAGCAGATCTTTATGAAATATGGCCAGACTCCTGAAAGCATAGGCTTGTGCTCCCATACTGAAGACAATGTGATTTGTGCACATTTTCAGGATAAAGGCCCAAGAAATGAAAGTGTTAGAGTTTAGTAACTGGTAAGTTAAGCTGCAGCCAAGAAAGACAGACTCCAGCTGCAGCTCTGCTGGAAAATTGCTGTACAATTTGGACAAGTTACAATATTTCACATCAGTGTAACCAGAGTTACATACTGTGTAAAATGGAGCTATTATCCCTTTTCGGACACATAAAACACTGTGAGAAGTACAGGTGGAGCTTGTGTTAATACCGAGAATTACTGGAACAGATAGAATTTTCAAACACCATTTTTTATGTGCTTCCTTGTGGGAAAGGAAAAGGAAGTAAACATTGGAAAAGACAAATATGACAGAGCTTTTTCTGAGCCATTGCTTAAACATACAAGAGGCACTTACTTCAGACAAAACCATGATGGACACCAAAATTAAGTCAGCCAACTTACCATAACTGGTAAAAACCACAAATTATAGTTGTGTTTATGAAAACATGTATCATTAGTGTCCAGGATTTCAGATATTTTGGTGAACAGAGATCATTGGCCAGCTAAAAACAAAATGTTAAGGAATAAAATGGTCTACCCCTTAAACCAGATATTCTAAAGCTCTTTAACTGCAAGCTTATGCCTCTACTTTCTTCTTTGTCAATCACTCATAGCCGAGTAAGATTGTCTTCCATCAATATGGTCTTAACAGTGTGTCTGTAAGTGACTGTGGAAGCCAATTCTAGATCCACACATCCTTCCACAGTGGGGACATAGGTTCCTGGGTGGGGGTTGATCTAGGTGAGGATTTGCCAAATGTGCCTTCCTCTTAGCTCGTTTCTGCCTTTTGTCCTGAGTTTGTGCTTCTTCAAATCCATTATGCCTTTGGTAGAGGTTATTCTCCAACTAGAGCGCTCACAGGCCAGTGTTTCCCAGTTGTTGGTATTTATACTACTAGATTTGCCTTGATATGCACATTTACCTAGAAGTCCCACTGAATTCAATGGGCTTTACTGATTCAACATAACACAATCATGTTGTATCTCTGAGATCAGTCATGAATTTATTGGATGATGTCAGAAAAAAACTTTCCATCTGCAAAATGGGGGAAATGCTATAGCTTAGTTGTATGCTTTGTCCCCCCCATTTCAGTTCCCAGCATCTACAGAGTGGCTTAGGGAAAGCTCCTATCTGAAATCGTGGAGAGCTGCTTCCAGTCAGTGTAGACCAGGGGTAGTCAACCTTTTTATACCTAACGCCCACTGATGCATCTTTCTTGATGGTAAAATTTCCTTACTGCCCACCAGCGCTCAATGGAAGGAGGATTCAGCTTGTGCCCTAGAACCCTCTGCTGCCCACCTAGAATCCTGAAACGCCCACTAGTGGGTGGTAGGGACCAGTTTGACAACCCCTGGTGTAGACAATACTGACTAGATAGACAAATGGCCTGACTCACTATAAGGTAATTTTCTATGTCTCTATATTACTAAAAAAAGGTAGCTGTAAAAATTATTGAAAAGTTAAATTAAATTTTAAAAAGACCTCCCAATTTTAAACTTTTTTTTATTGAGCTTTCAACTTTTTATTATTTGGACTTCTTGTGTCCTACCAGGCCCAATTTAAGGTGCTGACTTCAGTTTGCAATGTTCTATACAGCTTGGGGACCAATTATCAGAAGGTTGATTTTCTCTGTTACCAAACAACTGATGCTTTAAGTGGAGGAAGAGGTCCTGCTCATAGTTCCAGCTGCAGTCCATGGCACATGAGCATTTCTGCTGTGGTACCCCTGATGTGGCATTCCCTCCACATTAAATGCCTTTAGGTGTCAGTTCATGACACATTTGCTTCTTCAGGCATATGTAAATGTTTGATATAATACCTAAATTGTTACTGGCTCCTTCTGACTTATTTTATTTTTTAAAACACACACACACACACACACACACACACACACACACACATCTATATGGTTGGTTTTAAGATGTCGTATTCATGTGTATATTTTTTTAATGAATCGTTGTGTAGCACCCTGAAGACCTTTGGGTTGAAGGACAGAAGGCAAAATTATTTTTTATTATTATTATTTATAACATGCCAGTGTGCATGTTGCCATCTGGAGCTCAATGATCAATTTACAAAGTTCCTGATCACAAGGAGTTTATAATCTAAAACTGACCGTGGAGAAACTATGAGGTAGGTAGAGATCAGAAAGTCGAGAATGCCTGGATAAAAAAATCCTAAAGGAATGAAGGCATATAAAGAACTTCTCAGACTGTTTCTTTTTCCTGGTCATGCTAGTGCTGAAAGAGCAAATATTCCCCGAGGAAGCCGGCAAGGATTCTATATCTACTATCTCTGGAAGAAGGAAGAAAAGAGCTATTGTCTGTCAAAAGAATATTTATTTATTTATTTATTTATTTAAAGGTTAAGCCACATTTGCACTAGAGTTTCCCAGGAAGAGGTATCGACTGTGAACAAACTCTGAGAACTATAGTTCTGAGAGGGGAATGGGGTCCTCCTAAGCATCCTTAACAAACCACAGTTCCCAAAATTATTTGGGGGAAACCAAGACTGTTCAAAGTTCATAGTGCTTCAGATGTATAGTTCAGATGGGGCCCCAAGGCTTACTATTTGGAGGAGGACAAGCATAAATCTTAAATGCAAATAATGAAATAACATCAGCATGCCTGTTTCTGTTTTTCAACATCCATGCATCTTCTGCATTGAAAGCATTCCCCACTAGAGAGCAGTATGAATTTAAAATTACAAATACTTTGTATATATAAAGGATAATAACAATGTTTTTTCTATATGGATTTACAACCGCACAAATATTTTCTAATCTTTTTAGTCATTGTAAAACCTAATATACAGGATAAATTATGCACATTTTGTGGTTAACATGAGCCAAATAGAAAATGTGCACAAATACTGATGACTGTGCATTCACATGAAGGAATGGAGAATGTACACAAATAGGCAGCATTAACATTTTGTACATACTTCTGCCAAAATACAGAGTTTCCACCTGAAAACTCCATATTGATCAGATAATATACAAATTCTTGACATAAATTCACATTTTACCAGCAACATTTGAGTCCATGCATACTGACTGTTTGCGTTGCTAATTTGTGAAAATTCATGTAAATGTATGCGACTGCAGGTCCAGATTTTGACTGTTAAAGGTTCAGGGATCAGTAAAAACAAAGGAAAAAAGAAAAAGCTTTATGGGATAAGGGGATAAGCAGAGTGTTTGGTGGAGTAGTAAGGTAGAATAATGGATGAAGTAGATGGTAGAGTAACTCTTGGAGTAACTCTTGAATTCACAGCTCCTGTACAGATTCCTTTATCAACATTAGGATGTGCAGAAAATATTCAGGTGACAATTGGCATGGACATAAAGTGATGGGTAAAACTTCATTTTCTTAATACCCATACTGGGGAAAGGAGGCATCTGTTAAATTCCCACATGTCAAGACAGAACAGATCGGGGGTGGGGGTGTGTGTTGGAAATCATTGGACAGAACAGAATAGCAAGTTTTTTTCAGAAGTAATTGTAATATTAATAAATGAATGTTCCTCCACTGGTCTGGTGAAAGAGCCCATGGGGCAAAGGTGGCAGGTCAGAAGTTTAAGCACCACGGAGAGCTCCAAGTGAGCAACTTGTTTATCTAGCCCAGTGTTTCTCAACCTTTTTTGGGCCAAGGCACACTTGTTCCATGAAAAGAATCACGAGGCACACCACCATTTAAAAAGTTAAAAAAATTAACTCTGTGCCGCCCTATATTGACTATATAATTATGACTGTAAGAAACACTTGCCAATTGCTGTGTTGGTTGCAATCTCCTGTAATAAGGCTTCACAAGCCGCTGATTTCTCTGCCAGCACAATCCTTTGCTCAGCAAGTTTCAGGTTGAGCTCATCCAGCCAGCTTCTTTAAGTTTGTCTAAAACCTCCCTCCCGTGGTGGTGGCTGTTGAGAGCTGCGCTCGCCCCACGTCGTGACCCGGCCGGCTTCCTTTCCGGCGGGCTAGTGCTGGATATTGGCGGCCGCCAGGCACGTGACAATGCAAATCACCCTTCTCGTCGCCGCACGTCGCGGCACACCAGCCAGCTTCTCGCGGCACACTAGTGTGCCGCGGAACAGCGGTTGAGAAACGCTGATCTAGCCAATGTCAAAAGCAGACCAAGGCACATTACCTGCTTAAAACACAACTAGGTACAGTGGTACCTCCGGTTATGAACTTAATTTGTTCCGGAGATCCGTTCTTAACCCCAAACCATTCTTAACATGATGTGCGCTTTTGCTAATGGGGCCTCCTGCTGCCGTCGCGCCACCGATGCACAACTTCCGCTTGCATCCCAGGGCAAAGTTCGCAAGCAGGAGCATCTACTTCCGGATTAGCGGAGCTCGTTACCCGAAGCGTTCATAAGGAGGATGGTACATAACCCAGGGTTCCAATGTAATTATTTTCCCCGCAATTCAGATTGAAGCTGGTTGGAAGTGGGGGGGGGGGAAGGAATGCATCAAAATTTATTATTTCCTTAAAATAAATGAGAAGATAGATACAGGATAGGTATGGATTGTGATAAATGTTGTGTTGTCCACCACTTCCCAAATCAGTGGTGGGAACACAGTGGATTCAGAGCAAATAGGAACGTGTACACGGCCTGATTCCATTTAAGTTTCTGCCCCCAGGCTACCTCTCCCAGGTGCTGTCCCCTTGTGGAGAACCTCTGGCCTGCAGGCAGTTACTGCTATGTTTCATGACCTTCTGCTGTGCATGCTCCCTGTGCTACTGGACCTTTAGAGGACTGTGAGAGACATTTGGTTTGTTGGGCTGAAGGGAACACATCCATGAAGATCCTGGCTCTTGCTCCAGAGGCCCAGGTGTTTTGGAAGGTTGTTTTGTGGGCTCTTCCTGTCAGTCAGGCTCAGTGGTCCATCAGTCTCTAGCAGCAGGCTCAGAGCCCTAAAGCTGATGTCTCTGCAGTCTCCAACACTTTTCCTCACTTCGGTATTACCGTAGCATAAGAGTTCATTCTCAGAACCAGAGGATAAGTGATCGTTTTTTAAAAAAAGTTGCTTTTTCTTTACAGTATATATATTAAAAAATGGAAAATAAAGTTACAGGTAGGTAGCCATGTTGGTCTGAGTCGAAACAAAATAAAAATAAATAAATAAAATAAATAAATAAATAAATTCCTTCAGTAGCACCTTAAAGACCAACTAAGTTTTTATTTTGGTATGAGCTTTCGTGTGCATGCACAAAAGAAGTGTGCATGCACACGAAAGCTCATACCAAAATAAAAACTTAGTTGGTCTTTAAGGTGCTACTGAAGGATTTTTTTTATATGGAAAATAAAGGTAACTCTTCAGTGAAAAATCTATTAGCAAAATAATTTTATTTTCCTTTCAGATCTGTTCTATAAATAAAACAATCCCTGTGCTATGACTGGTACAATGCCTACAGCTACACGTAACAAAAAGAAAGTATTTTGTCTTCGGTGCCTTGTGGCAGATCATTAAAATTGTCCAGGGTGGACTTTCGATCTTGGAGCAAATTCTATGCTGTATCTCTGCAATGAGCAGGCATTTCCAACCTATAGCTAAATCCAACAAGTTTAATCCATGTTTCAGCGATTTCTTTATGCTGGAAAGCACCTTAACGGAAGCCTAATTGTGTTAAAATATGCTGCACTCGTTTATTTAATTAAGTTCTATAAAAAGAGATGAGCACTAATCCATCACATATGTTATTTAATTAGCAATACATATCTGTTTCATAATCCTTTGTAAAAGAAACAGAGCACTTTCAGTAGCTTATAAGCAGATTTATAAGCATCAGCATTTACGTAAAATCTAAGAAGTTATGCTGCAGTTACTACCATTTCTGCAACACCTATATCTGTGCATGTGACTTATTTCCTTTAGACTCAGAATCCTAATGAAAACAACTGGAGTTTGTCTCAGTATGAAGAGAAAATGCAAAGTTGTCTGTGTTATATTATTTTAGAATATTAAGGCTCCTATTACCTGGGAATAAGCCTTATTAAAAACAATGGGACTTAATTCTGAGTAGACATGCACAGGATTGCACTATAAATTTACTACCTTAAAAGGACCCAAGGGGTTCAGCTGGTACTATAAAGTACGGTAGTACTTATTGAATAGAAATAACTACAAAAAAGATTGCTTTACAGACTTTGGGTGGAACTGAACATTGCACTATTTATGAACATTCCACCTGTGCAAGCATTTCCGTTCACCGGATGGTCCAATCCCCCTTCTTTCCTGTGCACTCACAGTTCTGGGGAATTCCCCAAACCCCAACAAACCAATTTCAGGAGGTAACACGGATGTATGGAGGGAAAGCCCCATTACTCAAGCAGATTTCTTTGTGCTTTGGGCTTCTGCTGATGGAGCTCATTAACTGAATTCTGCTCGTGGGCTTGGATCATAACTAGGCTTCCATGAGCAGAAGGGCTCCATCCATATTTTGTTTTAAATTTTAACTTTTGTATGTTTTAAATTTAAAATGCTGATTAAAATTACCTCAACTTTCTACGAATTTGGGTAAGCTTGTCTAAACGGGAATGTTTTTACCAGGCGCCAAAGAGTACAGTTTACTATGGTTTACTTCTCAGTAAAGGGTCAGTTAGGGACTGTGGGTGGCACTGTGGGTTAAACCACAGAGACTAGGGCTTCCCGATCAGAAGGTCGGCGGTTCGAATCCCCACGATGGGGTGAGCTCCCATTGCACAATCCCAGCTCCTGCCAAACTAGCAGTTCGAAAGCATGTCAAAGTGCAAGTAGATAAATAGGTACTGCTACAGAGGGAAGGTAAACAGTGTTTCCGTGTGCTACTCTGGTTTGCCAGAAGCGGCTTTGTCATGCTGGCCACATGACCTGGAAGTTGTACACCGACTCCCTCGGCCAATAACGTGAGATGAGCACTGCAACCCCAGAGTCGGTCACAACTGGACCTAGTGGTCAGGGGTCCCTTGACCTTTACCTTAAAGTGTCAATTATTCCACTTTGGCTATGCTGGGAACCCCTTTCTCTGGTGTCCATTCCCCCTTGTGTGGTTGTCAAGTGAAGTTCTTACAGGTACATTCCTTCTAATGAACATCAGTACCTTAAAATAATTTTAAGAGAAAAAACAAGTCGGGGGGTCTTTTTCCTAGAAACAGAAGCAGGAGAAACAAGGCTCTTCTGTGCTGTTCTGAAAACATCAAATGTGGACTTGCTTCTCTCCTCCCACTGGAAAATGTTGAAGGTAACTGGAACAAAAGCCTTGAAGCTACTTTTGTAATGAAGCTTTACTCTCTTGCTTAGGCTCTGTGGAGTACTAATGCTAGCCCTGCTGAGTGTGCAAACTCCTTCCAAGGCCCTGTGGCTCATCTAAGCAGAGTCAGTAAACTCTTCCAATATGCCTCACTAACCTCAGACTCTGTGGAAAAGCAAATACTTGCATCGTGCATGAGAGAATTCAGAAACTTCTCCCGAGGTTTGATTGAATTAAACTTCATTATCCAAGCCAATTGAGAATAAGACACAGAGAAACTCGCTAAAAGTCCTTTGTGAAGATTTCTGTTAGCCGAAATGCTGCCCTCCAAGCAAATATCCTATTAAAGACTGAACTGCAGATGAGAGTCATGTGGCTGTGAGAGCTAGCTCAGCGAGCCCTCGGCAATGGATGGACACATTCAAATGATCGTCATCTCAGCCATGTCGCCACCCTTCCCTTTATGCACCTCCCTTTGCTGCAGAGTGCAGTTGAAGCAGGGTGCCTCTATTTAACCATAGTTTCACATTTCACCTTCACTAATAAAATAGGGTTATTAGCTTTGGAACAAGTCAAGATCTGAAACTAACTGCAAACTATTGTTTAATATCCTGGCTGGTTCTGAAGCTGGCAAGCATTTATTTATTCATTACACCCAATAACACAGGTTTGGCAAAAACAAGAAATTATACTTAATTAGAGGCTTCCTAGTCATATTGTGGCTCACACAATGGAAGGAGCCAAAGGCTTAATACAGGCATCCCCAAACTACGGCCCTCCAGATGTTTTGGACTACAATTCCCATCTTCCCAGACCACTGGTCCTGTTAGGCTAGGGATCATGGGAGTTGTAGGCCAAAACATCTGGAGGGCCGCAGTTTGGGGATGCCTGGATTAATACATATGTAAAAAGACTTCAGTCAATAAGCCAAACTATAAAAATCTCAACTGGGTCAGGGTTCCTGAGGGTCATCGCTGAAGTTACTAAGGTTACTAGGTCCTGACTCCATAATTTGCTTGACTCTTTAAACCTGGTACCTTAAATCAGAGTTCAGCCACATGAAAGCTTAAGCAAAAGTGAATTTCTTAGCCTCCAAGGTGCCACAAGGTTCTTAGAGTGCAATCCTATACACATCTATTCAGAAATGATACAGATAAGTATAAATAGGACTGCAGTCTCCTCTGGGCTTGGTTTTTCTGCAACAGAATTCGCCTACATGGGGAAAAAACCTAATAGAATATTATGAACATCATGCAAAACAAAGCTAAGGATTGTACCCTTTGGTGTATGTCATAGATATTTCCCCAAAATGGCTTCCCTATATAGTACCCTTTTGGTACCAGGCTAAATCCACTGTCATCAACAGCTTTTCACAAATCACTTGGTTATTGATCACTATGCTTATCGTTCCTCACTGACCTAAACATTTTACACTGCCATTCTCCTGCTGCCTCAGCATCTCTCTGACATTTCTATGGTTGCAAGCTCTCACGTGCAGCGACCCTTTCCTAAAGACACCTTATGGCCATTTAAAGATTTCAATTTTTTTCTGCAACGGTGTGCATTTTTTCCTTGGAGGGAAAAGTGCCTGGGTTGCAATTTAAACTTTCAATCTTTTTATCCATAAAAATTGAGGAAAATCTTAAGTCAAGTGCTTGTATTTTCCCTGATATGCCATATTGTTACATATTGTACAAAACTGAAACCAGTTGAATAGCCATCTGCTAACTGCTTTAAACATATATGTTCCAAACCAAGAGTGAGATCAAGCTTACATAGCCATAGCAGATGTGGGTGCAGATGAGCAATACTAACTTCCTTCTTTCATTAAGTCACTAACAGCCACCTACTTTGAGTGGGACTTACTTCTTGGTAGGCATGCAAAGGACTGTGCTGCAAAAGTTAACCTGTATGCTGCTGCTTTGGCTATACAGTATCCACAAATAAAATCTGACAGACGACTTTCCTTTTTTGGTTTTCTTTTGGGTACTTCAAAGTAAGTAAAGCATACATCTGTTACAGGGCTAAGTGATATATGCTTCAATAATTTTCACCAGTACATCAATTATTTAGGTTTTCCCCATTTTCCTGGTAAAAATACTTGTTTCTTTAATTATTATTTTTTAAAAAACCTACAAAACTAATTGCACCCAGGAAATTACTGTTTTGCTTGGTTTTGAATGAAGCAAGTGGGTGGTACTCAGTGTAGATCCATTGAAAATAATGAACATGACTAAGTTGGGTCCATTAATTTCAGTCTGTCTACACTGAGTAGAACTTACTTGAATGGTAATCCAGTGTTCTAAATGTTCAGTTTTTGCTTGGTCAAGAACTTTCTACCTCCATTTCCAGCTACAAAATGGAAACAGCAGCAATTCATTTCAAAGGAGAAGTGAGTGCACGAATAAAAGAAATTCTTAGCTACCTGAATCTATAAAGAAAAGAAAAGAAAAGAAAAGTCAAAGGAAGGCATGGCTAACCAGGATCACAAAGAAATGCCTGGTCCTGTTGCCAATTGGCCTTCCATTGGTGATCCTACAAGATCTCACCATAAAAAGCATGGTATCCCTCAGCGCATGTTTTAAAATTGTATTTTTTAAAAAAATTAAAAAACCTTTTTTGCTTTTATTTTACAGAGAGTTACCTTATGAAATGTGTGATCTCAATGAGAAAAGGATAATTATCAATAATGTAAAACCAGGAGCCAGTTCTTTTCCCAAAGTGTATGAAATAGCCAAGGGTTTAATTGTTGAATATCCAGGAGTGTTTGATAAGATTTGCAGAGCATAATGCTTCTCAGATATCTATTAAATTAGCAGCAATTGCTGCTCACAAGGCAGTGGATGAGGATGTTGTCCAGAGGTGTCCAACTGTGCACATTATAATCATACTGGACTTTCTCTGCCCCCTGAACCCCACTGAGTTTCTACAACATAGCGACTTAAAGACATGGTTACAGGGGCATTTAAGAACAAGGTACCATATTGAAAAATGTATAGGCCCATTCAGTTCCTAAGATGAGAAACTGGTCAATGAAGTCATTGTGACTTATGATAAGGTTGGTCAGGAGGTGTAAGGTTTTGTGCCTAAGTTATTGCACATCATCTAAACATTCAAAGATTGGAAGGGGTTAAAGGTAAGTGAACCAAAATTCATCATGTTTACAATTTTCAAAGAACTTGGCAACTAATCTAAGAGAAAACTAATGCAAAAGCCTTTGTTTAACAGTGATGTCATTTACCTGCAAACAGATGTTGGATCGTATTTTTAAAGTGATGTTCATTGCAATAATTTTAAACCAAAGTCCAGCATTCACCTTTTGATATTTTCACAGTAACACAAACAGGACATGTTTCTTAATTGCCTGCAATACCTTGGTTCAATTGTGGGGATGATCCCTACTCATGAGTCAAAAAGGAAATTATAACAAACAATAATCCATTCAATTGCATATATTCTAACAAAAGTACCAACTCAAACAAGGTAACAACTCAGTAATATGGAACAATAATGAAATAATAGTCTTGAGAAAGAATTCATATACGTCCATAGGCATGTATGATGTCTGAAGTCAATTGTTGAAGAAGATCCAGATAGAGGCCAGGACAGGGCCCTGTTTTGATGTATATCTCTTTATCAGCTGGAAGTATCAAATAATGCATATATTTTACCTCAATTAAATACATAACAATTCTGAATTATTGCAATTTTTATACGTTGTTACACAGCATATAAGTATGTGGTTCCTTACTGAGTTGTAACCTTGTCTGAGTTGGTACTTTTGTTAGAATATATGCAATTGAATGGATTATTGTTTGTAATAATTTCCTTTCTGACTCACGAGTAGGGATCACCCCCACAATTGAAACATGCATGGACCTGAGTTCTTGAATTCTTCTTCTTCTTTTGGGTGTCTAATAACAAGAACTCCAACTTAATGTTTGCAATACCTTGGTGGCATAGAAAAGTTTCCAGCAGGCATTTAAAAGTTAAACCAGAAGGTGCCTGCTGATCTCTACAACATTAGCTGAGCATTCCACAGGACTGGGCCAATGACAGTAAAAGCTCAGCTTCTTGTTGCTGTCAGATGAGCCTCACCAGCTTGAGGGAAAAAGCTCCTGCAGGTGACCTCAGTGATCAAGCCAGGATATAAAGATATATAGGCAGTCCTAAGGTATTTTGGACCTAAGTTGTTCAGGGCATTGTAAATACAAGGACTTGAACCTGGCTTGGTAGTAGATGGGCAGGTTTAATGGATTAGTGGCATCATGTGATTGTTAAGAATAATGACCACTGACTAATCACAATGGAACAGTTCAGAAAAAATGCTAAAACACAGTTTAACATTGTGAGAACAAGCTAGTCCTTCTCCCATCTCCTCCTCTAGTGGACTCATAAGGATATAGGAAACTTCTGCATCTTTTTTTTTAATTAACCACTGTTTAACATTGTATTTGAAACCTAACCTGTGGCTGATCATGGTATGAATTTCGCTTGTTTCAACTAACCAATGTTTGTCTGGATTTGGAGAAGATGCTAAACTGCACTTAATTAAAAACAGAAGTAAAGCTTCCAATTTCCTCCTAGCAGCTGTGCTTGAGAAGGAGAGGGAGCAGGATGTGTGAGTCCAAGGCTCTTTCACATAACACCAAATCATTGTTTAGCATTGTGTCAAACTGAGGCCAGTTCCGTCCAATTGCAATTGGATAATACTACAAGATTTGAGAGAGCGGGAAGCTAGAAGTGAAGCAGAGCAGGGCTCATTGTGCTGCCTTAGCTGTGTACTGTATTAGTGATTAACTACTAAAGTACTGTTCATAGGAGCTGAAGTTGCCACATAGTTCTGACACACAGAACTAGCTGTCCCTCTGCATTTAAATCCTTTTTGGTCATCAGCAAAAAGAAATTATTCAAATGCATCACATTATTTGCCTGCACACAATTTGCCAGCTATTTAAGCAATTGCCGCTGGCTATTCTAGGATAAAGCATTCAGTCATTAGGAATGAAAAGATAGAAGAGCACGATGCATGTTTGGAACATTCTCACACCCAGCAATATATCTTCTTAATCTGCTAAAGAGATTCAAAAGCATTTATGTTTCCATAATGTGTGCTGAAACACACTTTCCTTCAGAGTTAAAACAATTCTTTGCTTTTACTTACTCAGCCGTTACACAATACATTTGTCAATTGCTTTAAATATTAAAAAAGCTCTCCAGAAAGTACTCAATATTATCACTGCCATTAATTCTATACCGTAATACTGAGCTTGGTACATTATGAAATTACCCTTTGCTGGAGAAACTTGCAATAATGAATATATTATAGTTTCTCAAGACTGACTTTAAATATTCCACAGTAGTATGATGATAGGTGAAGGACATTTATTTCAAACACTCTTAAGTGTCCTAATAATTTTGCTCTAGCTCAGGCACCCCCAAACTGTGGCCCTCCAGATGTTTTGGCCTACAACTCCCATGATCCCTAGCTAACAGGACCAGTGGCCAGGGATGATGGGAATTGTAGTCCAAAACATCTGGAGGGCCGAAGTTTGGGGATGCCTGCTCTAGCTAAAGCAATTTTTACCAGAAAGCTAAGACCTTTACCCAGTTAAGCTAGGTTTTTCATATTACCTCACCCAATTTTTGCCAGGAGACATTCCAGTAGCACATAACTTGCCTCATAATGGGACCCATGCTTTTTTACTTGTTCTTTTAAAAATCATGAGTCCCAATGCGGAGAAGTAACCACAGAGAGGTAACCACAGAGCACCATGATCATACCAAATTGTGCAGGGTGGTTAAAACATAAAGGGATTGTGAAGAGCTCCAAAATGGTATCTCCCAATTGGGTGAATGGGCAGTAAAATGACAAATGCAAATGCCATGGGGGTGATATCTTAATTTCATATAAACACGAAAGGGATCTGAACTGGTGGTGACTGACTAGGAACAAGACTTTGGGGTCATAGTGGATAACTTGGCAAAACAAAATATCAACACAGTGTGCAGCAGCTGCAGAAAATATGAACTCCATGTCAGGTATAATCAGGAAAAGGGTAGAAGGTAAAAACTGCCAATAACCTAATGCTGTTATCCTAAACTAAAGGGACGCGGGTAGCGGTGTGGTTTAAACCCCTGTGCTGCTTGGGCTTGCTGATCGGAAGGTCGGTGGTTTGAGGCCCCGCAACAGGATGAGCTCCCGTTGTTGGGTCCCAGCTCCTGCCAACCTAGCGGTTCAAAAGCACACCAGTGCAAGTAGATAAATAGGCACCGCTCTGGTGGGAAGGTACAGCTAAGCAGCCACTGGGGCTCGTCCGGTGCTGTGGAGAAGGGAGGGGAGAGTTGTGGGGGGATTTCTTTTTCCTTCAAAATATAGTCCGGCCCCCCACAAGGTCTGAGTGAACAGTGGACCGGCCCCCTGCCGAAAAAGTTTGCTGACCCCTGGTCTAGATCCAGCCTCAGTTACATTACTGACAGTACAGTGCTGTTTCAGTTACATACAGTATGCTCCTTGCAGCATTCAGGCTATGCTCTAGTCAAGGGCATTGGGCCAAGAGGAAACTTACTTCAAACACAACAGCATTTATACTGTATATTGTGCTGAGTCATTCTCACATGCTTAACTACCTGCAGGTGCGGGCCAAAAACATGCCCAAATTAAACAGAACCCTGAAATTAACCCTTTCCTGTCCTTTTCCCTCCCCCTGCCTAAACTCTTGTACATTAAACAGTATGTCTCGAGCACCACTTTTTGGGAATGAGAAGTGAGGAGACTGCTGTTGTGCTCAGTTCCTTCTCAGAGCCTGAGTAGTTTATTTTATAATTATTGTGACCTTTTATTTTAGATTTGATTGTTATTGTTAATGTTTGAAGTTTTATTATGTTTCTATATGTGTTGGAAGCTGCCCTGAGTGGCTGGGGCAACCCAGCCAGATGGGCAGGGTCTAAATATATAAAAAATGTTGTTGTTGTTGTTGTGGTGGTGGTGGTGGTGGTTCACAGGTTAGTCACTGTGAGAACAGCATTTCTCCTGTCGTACAGAAACTAGATGTAGGCTCAATGACTTTTGGAAATTAGGCTCTGAATGGATCAGACATTTGGTGGGTGGTGTGAGTTATCAGCCTTTGTAGGATTTGTAACTGAATTAAAGTATGTAATCAAACTCCCATATATTACACGCACCCTCCCATGCCCAATTGCCCGAGGGCAGTCAGTTAAGAGCACGTGCCACAGATGGACCATCCTATGACCTAGTCTCGGACTCCTACTGTTAAACTATCCTCACTCATCAATATTATCTGTCAGAACAAACCAGTGAGAGCTCTTGGGGGGTTATCAAAATAATATTGCAATGCCCCCATTTTCATGTGTTGTAAGAAGCCAGAGGCAAAGAGCCAACATCTCAGTATGTTTAGGTACTTATTTAGGTTTCTATCTTTCATCCCTGCTACAGACAAAACCAAATAACCTTAATTTCTTTGCTGCTTTGTGTGCAAAAAGGCCGTTTGCATTTTCAGTCATCAATGAAGCTCCCTGCGCCCACTTCAGTCTTGCTACTAATGTTTCTCTCCAATGATTTTTTGCTATTATACCATGCCATGCAGCTCTTTCCCAAGGCTAGGGACACACACACTCACACAAAAAGAAGCAAGTAACACATGTGTGTTTGTGTCGGCACTACCCTATGACAGATGTACTCAACTTTTTCCAAACCTGTAACACTTTGGTAGACATTTAAAAATATGATTGCAGGTCTCCTGTGTTATTTCACTGACAAAAGGCAGCCACTGAGAGGGGACATAATCATGTAGACGAAGGCTTAACCCTTTCCCTCTTATCGAATTTCCTGACTTATATTCTGCCCCAAATGTTTATTAAAATGAGGGGAGGGAGAGACAAATACTCCCATAGCACAATGTCCTGGAATGATTAAATGACAAATAAATCAAGTGATCTGATCACATATTTTCCCCATGCCACACCAAGTTTGGCCTCCGAGAACTCAAAAAAGAGCAAAATAAAGTAAGGGGGAGCAACAGGGGAGAATAAGTAGGAGTAAGACTGATGTTATATCACAGCAAAGTCTTGTACTTCAGGATCAAGGTGAAAAAGAAGCTCGCGTCAGAAGACCTATTAAACACATTATTGATAATAGCAGAAAAATGCCAGTCGATTACACCTCTTTCCTTCTTTTTTTTACAACAATATTCTCTCACCCTCCCCCCCCTTCTCCCTTAGTAATTTGTTCCAGCAAAAAAGGCCTCCTCTTCCTCCAGTCTCCTAATAGCACATGCTTTCACCACAGCTGGATATATAAATTATAAAGAAGCATTTAGCAGTGATAAAGGCATCTGAACACATGAGACCTCAGCATGACAACTCCAACAAGGACTTAGAATGAAAAACCGCATAGAAAAAAAAGGAGTAATATAACAAAACAAACCCTCACAGAAGATACTCAAAGCACTTGGACTATGACAATTTGTCAATTTTCTCAGTCTTCACACTGCTGCATTCTGCCCCCTCCCAGACCTCCCCCCCCCCCGGAAATACAAACACTAGAGATGGAGTTGCTTCCTCCTGTTCACATCAAATTAGCTTGGAAATATTTCCAAAACTGAGCTTGCAGTGTTCTAGCTATGGTTCTCTTGAATCGGTTAATAGCCAAAATTCAGGGGTCTGTATCATCCTGCCTGGGTGCCCAACACAGAAATTTTTGTCTAAGGTTTTTCCTGAGCTGTAACCCAGTCATTTGTGGGGTATCAGTTAAACAAATATATCTGCAGAAAAGGTTTTATGGTTTTGTTAGAATTTGCAAGGATAGTTTTATAATAATAATAATAATTTATTATTTATACCCCGCCCATCTGGCTGGGTTTCCCCAGCCACTCTGGGCGGCTTACAACAGAAAAATGAAATGAAATAAGCTATTAAACATTAAAAGCCTCCCTAAACAGGGCTGCCTTCAGATGTCTTCTAAAAATCTGGTAGCTGTTTTTCTCTTTGACATCTGATGGGAGAGCATTCCACGGGGTGGGCGCCACCACCGAGAAGGCCCTCTGCCTGGTTCCCTGCAACTTGGCTTCTCGCAATGAGGGAACCGCCAGAAGGTCCTCAGTACTGGACCTCAGTGTCCGGGCAAAACGATGGGGGTAGAGACGCTCCTTCAGGAATACTTTATTGTTTATATGGCTCACCAAAATGATTCTATTGCTTTCAAAAACATGTGTCTTACTCGGCTTTTATTTTGTACGCCGCTTTGATGGCTTTATGCTGAGCAGCAGCCTGCAGATTTGTTAAATAAAGAAATAAAACAAAACCATAAATATTTTTCCCAACTCCAATCCAATTATGCTCACCCACCATAGTTCTGATTCCTATAAAAAACCCCTTACATATGATAAGAGGGAAGGAGGAAGATTTTCCTGGCCCTCCCTTCCCTCTTTGGTGTGTTGCTTCTGCACCGGACAAAAAGCTCCACTGGCCCTTGGGAGTTTTGCAGCTTCCAGCGGCGGAACAAGCCGATCGGGAGACTGGGGCGGTGCGCGTGCCCTGTGCCCTCTGCCCAGGGGCAGGTCCAGCCCCTGTGCCCTGTGCCCTGTGCCCTCTGCCCAGGGGCAGGATGCTCCGCAGGGCCTCCAAGGAGTCTGCCTGCCTCCTCCCACACAGCCGCCCTACAGCTGAGGGGGAGGCAGTGGACGGACCATTTGGGCAGCGTGGAGCCTGAGCGTGCCTAAGCCACCGCATCTCCCCCAGGAGAGATGCGTGGCTCGGGCACGCTGCAGACCCCGCGGTGAGTGCCGCCCGGCATTTTGTCACCCCCTCAGTGGTGACACCCAGGGCGACCCGCCCCTACCACACACCCCTTCCTCCACCCCCGACAGCTTTTGAATGGAAGGGAAGGGGTCTGCTGAAATGCACCACGATTTCTTCTCCAGCTGATACTTTAACCCAAGTTGGAGCAGAACTCAGAGGCTTCATAAGTCATGAAGCTCATTTTTGAGGGGGCATAATAAGCCCAGTAAGCTTCACTATCATCTCTAATGAACACTATTAAGCTCATGGCTTTGTGAACACTATATATCTTAAGCATTTTTATCTGATAGCATAGCCCTTAAGCTTAACTTGTAATGTTTAAAATAACATTTCTGTCTTGCGAGGCTTTTCTCTTCCATGCTTTTACTACAAAGGCTTTGTGCATAACAGAAACATTGCTTCATCTGCACACAAATGTACTTGTAATCCTTTGGAGTCTTGGTTAATGCTATTAAACAAAAAGCAAGAAAGCCCCAAATTACTGGAACAATCACAGAATTGTAGTGTTGGAAAGGGACCACAAGGGTCATCTAGTCCAAGCACTTGCAATGCAGGAATTTTCTGCCCACAATTTCACAAGCGTATGAGGAAAAGAAAAATAAGAGCAATTTGGTTAAGGAAATTAAAGGGAAAACTCAAGATACCTGCAGCCCTAGAAATTTGGGGGCTGAAACCAGGGGATTTTAAAATTTTATAGAGAGCTATGCAGAACTGGTGCTTTCTGGAATATCTGGTGCTAATATTGAGGCTCAAGTGAACAAATGTGATTTCCTCCTCCCCTGCTGTGTCTGTGTGCATATATGAATTATATATGTTCAAACACGCTATTAATTTTAAGTGCTGGAGAGCATTGGCTTACTCTTTGCTGAGCGAATGCATGTCAAAAATAGAATGAAAACGTGAAGCAAAACTTATTGCTTTATTTTTACAATATCTTAGGTAGATACTTCAGCAAACTTATGATTGCTAAGGATTTTGCAGGTGCTTGCTCCACTAATACTGAGAATCTATGTGCTTATGTATTGTGAGATAAATTGCAAGCACAGCCTATAGGGAGGATAAAGGAATGTCTGCAGGCACTGACCCAAATCCAGATTCCATGTAACAGTGCAGGATTCAGGGGACATCAGGCAACAGTGACCATAGTTCAGAACTGATAGGGCAAAAGATTCTGAATCAAATCTTGCAGGATGAGCCTTTTAAAATCCTGTGTGCTCCTGGTCAGCTACCTACATAGAAAAACAACCAGCAAACCAGAGGGGAAACACAGACCCGCCTCCCCCTTCACTGCTGAGGTCTGCATCACTTCGGACAAAAATAATACAGTGGTACCTCGGGTTACAAAACGCTTCAGGTTACAAGCGCTTCAGGTTACAAACTCCGCTAACCCAGAAATAGTACCTAAGGTTAAGAACTTTGCTTCAGGATGAGAACAGAAATCGTGCTCCGGCGACGCAGCGGCAGCAGGAGGCCCCCATTAGCTAAAGTGGTGCTTCAGGTTAAGAACAGTTTCAGGTTAAGAACGGACCTCTGGAATGAATTAAGTTCTTAACCAGAGGTACCGCTGTAATATGATGCGCTCACTCAATATCAAACACACAGTTACCCATTGTCCTGCTCTGAGGAGAGATGTGGAGAGGCTCAGGCTGGGTTGAAGACAAGGCAGGGTTCAGCCTGGGTGCTGTTTTCTGACGTGGCTTCAGCAAGCAACAAACAGAGACCAAGTCCTATCTAGTAGCAACAGCTGCATCCCAACTGTTAGACCTGCCTGCACTGGGAGGTGCTTGTTCAATTAAAGGGTCCGGGCCTGCTGCATAATTCTCCTGCTGCAACAGAGCAGGGGAGGTTATGGTCTCACTGCATCTTCTGGTATGGAGCCCTTTGTGTCCAAGGATGGCAGTATCACATCCTCAGGCTGGAGGGGCACTTGCCCCCACGGGGTCATACAGTGAAAGGGTCCTCCTTAGTCTTTGACTGAAAATTATTGTTTAATGTTGGTTTCTAATTCAGAGGGCAATAGCTAACCAACTTGGATGCCATGCCAAACTGTAATTAGTGCTAAACAGGAAATGGAGAAGGAACCAAACAAGTGCAGATGTGAGGACACAAGTCACTGCCTGTTCAAGAATTGTCCACATATCACATCTGAATTGAGAGTATTTTCTGTGTTTTACAGTAAGAAGGTCAGAAAGGAATAGCTTAGTCAGTAGAGCATGAGACTCTGCATCTCCGGGTCATGGGTTCGAGCCCCATGTTAGGTAAAAGAGTCCTCCATTGCAGGGGGTGGACTAGATGACCCTGGTGGTTCCTTCCAACTCTACCATTATATGATGAACTCTATGAACTATGAAAATCATTTTCGTTACTATCCCTTCTCTTCTTTGACTTATGCTATAAAGGGAGAGAACAAACTGAACATTATGTTTTGCATAAGATAGAAAACAATACAAAGAACATTATTATAATGCCACTGCCATCACAAATCATTTTAAAGATCTTTGTGAGTAATATTAATACTGTGTTCCTGATAGGCTTAAAAACTAGAATAGTGAGACAGTTGGTAAGATGAATGACAGAGAAGACTACCCTTCATGAAGAAATTATGAATATAGCTTTCTTGATAGAGAGAAATAATGGAGGAAAATATTATCTTTTTCAGAGCAAAAAAGAATGTCTGAAATATAGGGCCTGCACAATAAGAAAATGCAAATACATTTTGCCCTTTTGCATTGCAAACACAACAAACCAAGGACAAAATGCATGAAAGTTAAAAGTGGTTCAACTTTCTATAAATCAGTTACTAGCCAAGAGACTTTACATTCATCTTTCTTCTAAGAAAAACTCTGCAGGATGCCAAGGACTGCTATGCACTGTATACTCAATGATGTTTGGTAAGATTTTATTTTAAAAGGCATTCAAGGATAAACATTTGTATTTGAAGACATAAATCAATATTCCACTACAAAAAACACTCTTATAGGGAAACTATTGTATAATTGCCCATTTTGGATCTTTTACTCCTTTTCTAAAGCTTCTGGGACAAGCTTATATTTGACACAAGATGGTGACCTGTAAGAACCTATTTTTAGGAAATCTAGATATCAGAATGTACCAGGAGACTGGAAAAAGCATAAGAAGTTCCAAGGTTTACAAAAACAGTTTCTAAGGAATAGGATGTAAATTAGGTGACTAGAATTTTTAACTTCCTTATTAGGACAAGTCAGTGGAGAATTTTATATCTAACGTAATTGCATTATTAGAACAATGCCACAGGTATAGGCATCGGTTTTCAAAAGGGCACAGAGGTCAGTTAGACAAATCCACTCATCATATTAATGGGAAACCATTAGGCTAGATTGCAGCAATCAATATATTTAATAAATCTAGAGTGTGAGGAAACAGCTCCCACCATACTATAATACTCAAAAGCTAATGTTGATGCAGCAAAAACCACTCAATGATAAGTAACAGGGAATTCTGACCCTATTGAATGACTCTAATAGTTAAATACCGGGTTCAGACATAAGATGAAACCCATAGTGCTAAACAAACAATTTGTTTCACGTGATCCCAATCCTGTCCTTCTGCAGTGTGGCCACAAGGAGACTAGAAGCATCCATTTCCTCATTTAGAATAATCATTCTTTATGGTTACACCCCCAAAAAAAGGTGGTGGGTTTCACCTATGGATTATTGGTTTCATGACCTTGGCTTCTTTCAACATACCATGGTTTAAATTAACCGGAGTTCAGAGTTTGGACAAAACAACAATTCTGGCCATGTTAAAATCATATGCTTCTAATCTCCTCACATCCATGCTGGAAGAGGAGAGTGGAGCGCTCTTGCCTGAGGCTTAAGTAGGCTCATTTACTGAGCACTAAACTATGGATTAGCAACTCCAAACTGGGCCATCATTCCCAATAGAGATAGTAGCATCCAACCAGAAAGCAAAAGGAAGTAGCTCCAAATAAAAGGTACTCCTTGCTGTGAGAGTTCAAAGCTACCATAGCTGTTCTGAGGCTACATTGGCTGGGCTGCCTCAACGGATCCTGAGAGGCTAATGTTGCATTCAGTACCGTTCAGTGTAGATAGTGCACATTACCAGTGCTGAAATTTAGATTGCAAAATCCTGTGTCTGGAAACATTATAAAGAACAAAGCTCTCTAGGATGGATGAGATCAGACATTTATCATTAGCAACAGTATAGAAAGCAGACAAAAGAAGTCACAAGAGACATGTGGCTGTCTCCCAAAACAGTAGCCCCACACCTGTTAAAACTAAAGTGATAAGGTGCACCCCATCTATTCATTGCCCCAAGTAGCCACCACATAAGTAAACTCTGAGTAAACTCATGTATATAGGTAAAGGGACCTCTGACCATTAGGTCCAGTCGTGACCGACTCTGGGGTTGTGGCGCTCATCTCATGTTATTGGCCGAGGGAGCTGGCATACAGCTTCCGGGTCATGTGGCCAGCATGACTAAGCCGCTTCTGGCGAACCAGAGCAGCGCACAGAAACACCGTTTACCTTCCCGCTGTAGCGGTACCTATTTATCTACTTGCACTTTGACATGCTTTCGAACTGCTAGGTTGGCAGGAGCAGGGACCAAGCAACGGGAGCTCACCCCGTCGCGGGGATTCGAACCGGCGACCTTCTGATCGGCAAGCCCTAGGCTCAGTGGTTTAACCCACAGCGCCACCCGCGTCCCTCATGTAAATAAGTAGGATTCTTCAATAAGTATCTGACATCATGCCATGTATTCATGTTTTCCCTGCTCAAAGAAGTGAAATCGGAAAACTTGGGAACAGGTGATACAATTTATTTGTTAACCGTAGGAGTTCTTAGGCAATTAGTACAGGGACTGAAGATGAGTTCCCCCCCCCCACAAATTCAGATTCAAAACTGTCTAGTGTTCTCTTCACTGAGGTCTTCTGCTGTTTACAGTCAGCATGGATAATGTCCAACTGAGTTATACTTCAGCAAGTTCTGATATGTCAGACACATATTGAAGAATGCCTATTTATATTTCATGAGCTTACTCAGCATGTTGCCAATGGCTACTCATGACAATTTTAGTTAATACATGCTATTAAGTTATATACTCGAGTTCTTATTCAATAGATGGTCATTTTAAAAGAACAAGACTGTAAGAATATTTGCTAACACCAAATCTGAAGGAGATGCCACCACAGTCTCTTCTGTTCAGTCAGGAAGCATTCAATGGCAATATCTATCAAAATCAGGCACTCTTAAACTCTACCACATACAATCCTAATCCATGATTGAAGCTGCTGTAAAGAAAAACTTTAATCAACTAAGAATCACATTAAATTGCCTTCTGGAATATTCACAAGGGTATTGTTTTTAGAGTAAGTGCCAAGGCTCAGTCTGAGCTTCTTAACAGGCAGCTTTACTTTACTACTACACATCTCATTTATACTGAAAATGCTAAAGTACCTGGCAGATGCTTGACATGCAAGATTCTCAGGCACACAAGGCCTGTACTGTGCTGGCAAATAGCATCTCCCCCGTTTTGGGTAATGAGAAGTAATTTTTCAGTCACTCACTCTTTGCAGACACTTGGAACCTTCTTTTCAACAACGACAAACAAGGGAAAAAAAGGTTTTTCTTTTTGGCTGCAGTTTGTGCTACATATGTTTTGCCCAAAGGTTCATTTTTGTAGCTATTTTAAAATTCCATTTGGTTACTTATGAGATATCTGAGCCTGGATTAAAAGCACTCTTTTTACATTCTGGCATTTTTCTTTTCAGTTCCTTTTTGGAGTCTGATAACACAGTGCATTTTTAATACTTCAGACCTGGCTGCTTATAGCAGTCGACACAAATTTTTACTAGAGTAGAGCAGAATTGCAGCTGTTCAGGACTAATTTAGACCTTTAATTTCTCTTCATGCTGTAAACCAGAGCTAGCCAAGATTATACCCTCCAACAGATGCTGTTGATTACAACTCTGTCCCAGCCAATTGCCAGGGATGATAAGGTTTTTGTACACAACATCTGACGGACACCACATTACATATACCTGATGTAACCATTAGTGTAACTTTATAACACTTAAGTTTAAAATAAGTAAATATTCCAGTCTTTACAGTAGCAGATGATGAGAGGGGGATTTGCAACTATGAAAGAAGAGATTTAAAAATCTGCATCCAACTGCAGTGGAAGTGGGATGGAGAGACAGCAGGGTTAAGATAAGAGACACCGAGAATTTTTTGGGAGCCCATTGGTCCCTTGGTGAAATAGCAGGTGTGGTCACTTGCCAGTTGAGTGGGAATAGATAGAAGAATGTGGGCAGAAGGAGAAGGGGACGACAGAGGACGAGATGGTTGAACAGTGTTCTTGAAGCTACCAACATGAGTCTGACCAACCTGCGGGAGGCGGTGGAAGACAGGAGTGCCTGGTGTGCTCTGGTCCATGGGGTCACAAAGAGTCGGACACAACTAAACAGCAACAAGAAGAATGTGGTCCTCTCAGCAGAAGGACAGAGGCACTGGAAGTTATTTTTGAAGGAAGCTGTACTCCTTTCCCCCTGGCTTTCACTTTGTTTCCAATTTTTCCTTTCCTTTCAGCTCCAAAATGTTCACAGTGTTAAAAGTTCCTTATGTCCATGAAATAATGACAACTACTGATAAAAATTATGGCAGAAGAAATAGAAATTGAGTGGGGGTTTTTTTGCTGTTTCGATTATCTCTACATGTCACTACATCCAAACAACTCTTTTCAACTGAAATACATTGTTTGGCCCAAATTTTAGGTGCCACAGAGGTGATGTGTGTGCAACGTTCCTATTACTTGATCTGCAAACTCTCACAAACAGCAGTTACAGATGCATTCATTCCACAGTCAAGCAGCCAAGCTTTGTAGAAAAATGCCTTAACTATTAACGTAAAGCAAATGCATTAATTAAAATGCAAAGGAGTGAGATCACTTTCTGCCCTTTGAATATGGAATGGACATTAGTACGGCATAGCTGTTTTGCTGTACCATCTTCTCCATCCTCCAAACCTGATGCCAGAATTGCACAAAGAGCTCGATATATACCGTACAAGTCTCTACACAGACATAGTAATAAAACTGTGTCATCAAGTATGAACAAGGGGACCCACAGTATGGTTGTCAGGGGAACGATGACTTTGAACTTCTTGACTTGTGGGTATAAATCTCAACAGTACAGCTGCCTTAATATAGCTCTTTGCATTTAACAAGCTCAGGTTTACAAACAAGAAGTCACTGCAATGACAGACTGTTCTCCAAAAAAAAAAAAAAACACCCGGCAAGTGAAGTTCATAAATGTAAGCTCAGAGATGTGCATTATAAGCAAAACACTTTAATTGCAACAGTCCTTGGGGGTTGAAATGGTTGAAAAGGAGGAATGGTTGTGCAACCAAAGATGACTGCCACATTGCACACCACAAAAAGATGTACTGCAAGACTACAAAGACAGATATCTTAGCCATTTCTTGTTATTACACAAATTTGCCTTTGCTGCTACTATATTTACTATAGTGTGACAATTTATTCTTTTTAGATTCAAGACTAACTAACTTTGCATGTCTTGTGACACGTTAAACACAAACTGGTTGATTAAGGTTTCAAGAAGTATATTCCTGCGTATAAGACTACTTTTTAACCCAGGAAAAACTTCTCAAAAGTTGGGGGTTGTCTTATACGCCGGGTCGTATTTCTTATACGGCGAGTATATCCCAAACTCTATATTTTAACTGGAAAAGTTGGGGGTCGTCTTATACTCCCAGTCGCCTTATACACCGGAATATACAGTAAGTTGCAAACTTATCTTCATTTGGCATACATATGGAAACAGGGGTAGAAGATATAGGGGAGAAACCACTTATAAACACTTATGGAGAACACACTAAAGGCCCCTCAACCAGGTATCTTCTTGCTACTATCCAAAATGCACAAGGTAGGCAAACTTGGGTGCCTGATTATTTCCTGCAACTGATATAACAGCACTGCAGTTATTTGTTGAACACCACTTACTTAGTAAGGAAACTATAGTTTATTAACTAGTCCAGTGAATACCATTCGGATGTAATGGTTCTCTCTGTGATATTTATCTATAAAGATAAAATTCAAGCAACCAGAACTGTTCTCCCCGATGATACCATGGTATATACCTGGAGGTTTAAGCAGGCTGGAAGTAATTGAATAGGATGGTTGGGCACCATGCCCAAGTCATGTGCAGCACTATTCTGCCAAGGAACTATGGCTGAAAAAGGTGGGGAAACTCAAGGATGCCCTATGGCAGGCATAGGCAAACTCGGCCCTCCAGTTGTTTTGGGACTACAACTCCCATCATTCCTGACCACTGGTCCTGTTAGCTAGGGATGATGGGAGCTGTAGTCCCAAAACATCTGGCAGACCGAGTTTGCCTATGCCTGGCCCTATGGAGATCCCTGTGACAATAAGGCTCCTTTAAGACCTGGGCTTGAGGAAACAAGGGGTTAAGGGGAGTGGCCAGCTGCAGGGAATGGAATGGAATGGAATGGCAGAAGCTGGGAGGCTAATTATGATTCAGGTCTATTGTTCTCAGCTTACAACAGTTTTTAGCTTTGTTCCCCAATACTGTACAAGGAGCAATACAATCCCCACCTAAGCAGAAGTGCACACATGAAAGGGAATAGATCGTGCTCATTATCTGTAAAATGCACATAAGGGAATGAAGCGCTATGTTGAGCAGGCAGTGCTATCATTAGGTTGTCTGAGCTACAAAATAATGAATACAGTTTGATAGTGAAGAAGTCTGACATGGATTCTTTGACTGATGTAATGATTACAGTATTAAAAAACAGGCTGACTGATAGAAAACAAAATATATGTGCTTTTTACTTGCAAATAATTGAATAAATATCAATGCATTTCAATGAATGTGCTCTGGAGAACATTGCTATGGTTGGCTACCAGCGATAATTCCAGTTTTAGTGTGGGTTGTACCTTAGAATTTATAGGAGACCATTTGAGTGCCAACTGACCAAACTGGGAAATATAATGATTCACACATCCTAGTTCTGCACATCTTTGATATTAATGTCCAATATAGACGATTACACATTAAATAAGACAAAAAGTTGTGCATTTTGTCTCCTGTTCATCAAGGATGTATGGGATGTTTATACTCCAGAAATGGCATGGGAGAAGGTATTAAAAATGCACAGGACTGCGACTTCAACATGATATGCTTTTACTTTAAAAAAATATGCATAGGATTCCAATCAAGGCTCTGCCAAGGTCACTTCTAGTTTGACCACACCGATGCCTTTTCATCTGGAAAGCATCATTTGTGAAAGCCTCATGAAAAATAATGTGCATCCTGCTTACATTTGTGGAAAATGCCCTTTGCTTGCGCCTCAACCCTCATCTGATTTTGCTACAGGGTAAATATATATGGGGTAGCCGATCACGGAACTCCCAGTTTGGTCAAATCCAGTTTGGTCCCAAGTATTGCACGCAACCTGATTTGAAGCCTACAACAAAACTAAAAGACATCTGAAGGCAGCCCTATGTAGGGAAGTTTTTAATGTGTGATGTTTTACAGTGGTTTGATAATTTGCTAGTACAGAATACCTTCAAAACCGTGTACACATGCACACATATACATGCACCCACACTTACTTCCTGGGCATAGCTGCCAAGTATCCCGTATCCGCCGGGAAAACCCCTTGCTTCTCACCGTTTCCCGGCGGTCTCCCGTTTGGCAGAAAATCCCGGCATTGTCCCTTGAATTCGCTTCTTCCCGGCGGCCATTTTTCTGGTGCCGCTTTGCCCTTCTATGGGCACCAGAAAATGGCGGCGCCGGTGCCGGAAGTCGCTTCCGCGCATGACCGGAAGTTGCGTGACGCGACTTCCGGTGGCGCTTCGCCCTTCTATGGGCATCAGAAAATGGCGGCGCCGGAAGTCGCTTTTACGTGTTTCCGGTCATGCGCGGAAGCGACTTCCGGCGCTGGCGCCGCCATTTTCTGGTGCCCATAGAAGGGCGAAGTGCCACCGGAAGTTGCGTCACGCACCTTCCGGTCATGCGCGCGCTGCCGATCCCGGATCTTTACGATCCGGACTTGGCAGCTATGTTCCTGGGTGACTTACTTTTGTCACCATTCCCTGATTCCCCTCCCACCATTGGGAGCCCAACAGTCTGACATGAATTTTACAGAAACTAAATAGACATAAATTTTCAGTCCAAAAGGTCAATTCACATAATGAGAATGCAAGTTGGGCTGAGCTGTCCATCTGACTTCTCCGTCACAACCATATACTAACTAAACATGTGTTTCTTTTCCACCACACTCATATACATCCATGCATTACTTTTTTTTCATTATAGTACTCTGAAATGTTTAGGACTCAGTCATGACCTTGGATGACAATGAAGTTCAGTCACCACCTGCACAGCTGTAGCTATGTGAAGATTCGTACAATCAAGAAATTGATTGAAGAAACCACCTTTTCACAACATCATCATTTTGGTCCTGGTGGTTGAAAATTGATGGCACAAAGATGTTGAATAGCTGGAGAGGCTCACAATTCACCTTTCAGCTTAGTGCACTAATCTGGAGGTGAAGTGCGAAAACATAAGTGGTCAACATGAAATAACAAACACCATCAGGAAAGAATGATAGAAGAATACCTGTTTTCATTTGGGATGTTCTCTTAAAGAGATTAAATACAGTGTGTGAAAGCTCTTTTGGAACATTTTTTTGGGGGGAGGGGGGAATCCCACATTAAAAATTCAACTTTCTTTCCTGTAGGAAAGACTGACATTATTTTGTATAATAAAAATTCCAACCAGCTGCAAGCGTGCTACAAACTTCAGCACATAGGCAGATGCTGCAATTTAACTGGCTTCTAATTAATTAATTGATTATCGTTACCATTGCAGTGTGTGTGTGTGTGTGTGTGTGTGTGTGTGTGTGTGTGTACACAGTGGTACCTTGGGTTACAGACGCTTCAGGTTACAGACTCCACTAACCCAGAAATAGTACCTTGGGTTAAGAACTTGCTTCAGGACGAGAACAGAAATTGTGCAGCGGCGGCAGCAGGAAGCCCCATTAGCTAAAGTGGTACCTCAGGTTAAGAACAGTTTCAGGTTAAGAATGGACCACCAGAACAAATTAAGTTCTTAACCCAAGAACGCGGGTGGTATTGTGGGTTAAACCACTGAGCCTAGGGCTTGCCGATCAGAAGGTCAGCGGTTTGAATCCCAGCGACAGGGTGAGCTGCCGTTGCTCGGTCCCTGCTCCTGCCAACCTAGCAGTTCGAAAACACGTCAAAGTTCAAGTAGATAAATAGGTACCCCTACAGCGGGAAGGTAAATGGCTTTTCCGTGTGCTGTTCTGGTTCACCAGAAGCGGTTTTGTCATGCTAGCCACATGACCTGGAAGCTGTACGCCAGCTCCCTCGGCCAGTAAATAAGATGAGCGCCACAACCCCAGAGTCAGTGCCGACTGGACCTAATGGTCAGGGGTCCCTTTACCTTTACCTTTACCACTGTATACTGCTTTCATCCCAAAGCAAGGAGCAGCATATGAAAACAGAATATAGCGTATAATACAGATAAAATGCTAATAATAAACCTATGGCAATCTTTCTTTCAGAGGCTTGTTATGTTTTGGACGTTATGTCTCTCTTAGCATGTGTCTCTCCCTACACCACAGTGTTAGTTCCATGTAATATGGAGATCAAGGGGACCTAGAACACCCTGAGTGCTGTGGATAATAAGAGCCCAAGAATTAAAAGGGAAACTGCCTATGAAATCCTAGAGTTTCACATGTTCGGAATGACCTCCTGATTCTCCTGCCTTGCAGTGGGTGATATTTGTTTTACGCTTTCTCTGTCTCTCCCCAGTTCTCATACCAGCACACACTCTGCCTTGCATCAGTGTGTATCTTTTTCCAACATCCCTCTTTATCCTAATTCAACTCCATACATGCCCTTCTGGCATCTTATCACCTAAATGTAACATTAGGCTATCTCTGCCTTTACTAACCTTGAGCCCAAACCAAAGAGCTGCTTCTCCAGTTGGAATACTGCCCCTATGATCAATGTTTTATTGCAATCTTTGCATTTTATAATAATTCGTATATTCTCTGTGCTTTATTTAAACATATGGTAATTATGTAGAACAGAAAGAAACAATGCTAGAAAATTTGACGCTGGCATAGGTTTCTGCAATAACAGCTTATACAACATTATAGTATTCTGAGACTTCACGAGGAATCACAGATTAGTTAGGTCAAAATATTTAACTGCAATTCATTCTTATGAGTGTAAGTGTGCAAGGCAGAGCAGCACAAGAAAAGAATATGAGATCTGACAGTGAGGATGTTCATCTATTGATCTTCCCTTGCCCTACAGGCCACTTGACTGCAGCTGGGTGCAATTACAACTATTTAAATAGCAAATTTTGATACATTAATTGCAATTATTTGAATGGCTAGATTAATGTTGAAATCTGAGCATGCAGCCTCTCAATCTTTACTGCACATGACATGATTTAAAGTAGGGAATAATTAACAAACATGTTTAAACTATGTCCAATTAAGCAGCTTTGAAGCCTTTTTTAAAAAATACTTTCAAGTTTGTTCTACATATCAGCTAACTAGAATGGGGAAAAAATAGCAATATAATTCAAATTAAGAATCCATTCAGCAATTTCCATTTTATCAATATCATATTGCTGCGTTTGTATGACACCCTATGTGTTTACAGTATATCCCAATGAGCCACCCCCTAAGCCCTAGAAATATGTTGGAATATGAATAAATAGTATTTCATTACTGTATTTTTCCGTGTATAAGACTAGGGGTTTTTTTACCCAAAAATTAGGTTTAAAATTGGGGCTCGTCTTATATACAGGTAGTGCTGAGGGGTATTTTCTTAATTTGGAGTCCCCCAAAATAGGGGGTGTCTTATACATGGGGGCGTCTTATAGATGGAAAAATACGGTATGTAGAAACACTGGGTGATATCCAACAAAGTCACACTCAGTATGTCTGTTGATTTCAATGAGTCTACTTCAAGTACAGCTAACATTACTATGGTTATCACCCAGTTCTATTATTTGTAAGAATATTTTTTCCCCAAAAATGAGAAATAGTATTGTTACACCTTAAAGACTAAGACATTTAATGCAGCCCATTAAATAACAGCTCTCTAGTGTTACTGTGCCCTCAGCCCTCTTGCTAGGGAATAAGCTAATCCCAGCTTAAATGCCATCCCATATGAACTGCTATGTAACATTGACCTCTAAAGTGTTTATTTAAAAAAATAAAAATTGATTTGCTCCACTTCCAGCTTGTAAAGAGGTCAGATTTACTCTAACTGTACTTTCGAGAGTGGATTCATACATTTCTTTCTTCTCTTAGGTCTAGTTGCTGTGTGCAGGCTCCCACTCCAAAGTGGTAACCTCTGGAGCTAAGTGGGTCAGGCAGATGATTCAGCTGAACATCAGCCTCACTGACAAATTAAAGAGAAAGATAACACTGTTTTAAAATAACCACATCTCTTCTGAGCGCCGTGCAGTTTCCAGTTCCGAACGTTATGGCTGCAGGTACTGTAGGTTTCTAACCAGATCTTATTATTAAGCAAGCGATCTGCTCACAGTATTTAGCAACAATAATTCTACGTACATAAAGTGGTGAAGTGTCCTTTACAGAGGGCAATCTTCTATTTGAAGGAGTCCTCTGTTTAATAACCAGTCTAATTATGGCACAAAAGAAACATAAGGAGGAAGTACAAGGGCTTTGAAGTATCCTTCCAACAATTAACACCTGGAAAGCAGACTGAGGAGGCACACAAGTCAAAGTCTCCTCCACTATGATGCAAAACACTCTATTTCAATTTAAAATTACAGTCATTATTGCTAAATTTGTATAAATTCGCAAATGAATTAGCATATGCAAATACATGACCTCTTTTATCCTCTTTTTTGTTGATGCATTTCCTTATTTTTGAAAATGTGTAAGGGCCCACCCTACCAGCACGCTAGAGCTTCGCTCATCACAGATAGTAGAAGTTACAGTGGTTGAATGTAAGTGCTAAGAGCTTGAACTTGAGAATAAACTACTTCCACACACAAAAGGGGAAAGAAGCATCCCAAAGTAGAATATACAGTGGTACCTCGGGTTAAGAACTTAATTCGTTCTGGAGGTCCGTTCTTAACCTGAAACCGTTCTTAACCTGAGATACCACTTTAGCTAATGAGGCCTCCCTCTGCCGCCGCAGCGCAATTTCTGTTCTCATCCTGAAACAAAGTTCTTAACCCGAGGTACTATTTCTGGGTTAGCGGAGTCTGTAACCTGAAGCGTCTGTAACCTGAATCATCTGTAACCTGAAGCGTCTGTAACCCGAGGTACCACTGGACATTGGGAATTATTATTATATTAATAGTAGTAGTTATCCCTTCATTAGACATGGTGTTTTACAGAGCACTGTAAGCAAAACTGGAAGGCTCCTTCTTCTAAAATTTGACAATGGTAGAAATAAGAATGGGAAGCAAGAGGAGAAAAGGAGATGCAAGGGTAAAAATTGATATTTCAGCCTTGCATAAGAAAGAAGTGAGATTTCAAAAAGTATTCCAATGCATACATTTCCTTTTCTTTTGGTACAAAAAGCAATAACTTTGATGGCACATCATTAAATATTATATATGCCTGCTTAGTATTTAAACACTGCAGTGTATATGTTTATATTTCTATAAAGGATTTTGGAATGCTAATGCTCTTGTAATGCAAACATTTCATCCATTTGGAGCCATTTTATTTCTCTCTACATCCAATTACATTCCCTGTAAGTACTCTCTACAAGAGACAAATTTTTATGTAAATTTATTTGCAGTACAGGATTGTGCTAAATAATTGCTAACAGAAATGTATTATTTAGCTGCAGGCTATCTTACTGCATTAGAATTAAACAGTAACCGTTGCTCTTTCAGCAATGGCAAGAAACACCAGGCTGATGTCAACATCACTTGGATTGCCATTATCATAGGTTCAAAGTAAATTTGTATCTCTGCCTTTCATGGAAGAAAAATTGGTTATTTCTAATGCGATAGAAGTCCCCAGCTATTTTCAGCCTAACAGCATGGGTGGGGTGGATTCTCAGCTTATTTCCCCCCCTGGTATTTTAATTAAGCACATTTTTATTAACCATGGTTATACTATTATTTTACTTAGGATTTCACTGTTAAAGTAATAAACACGTTGTATCGATCCATTAGAATTTTTGAGGGGCTAAGAATATTTCCTAATTGAAGGGGCAGACTTCAAATGGTGGTGGTGGTGTTGAATCAGCGCATGCAGTCTGGCCATAGAAACCACCTATACATTAATTACAAGTTGTTTGGACTACTGTAATGCACAGTAATGTTGTTCGGACTACATGGGGCTACATTTCAAGGACATGCCCTCCAACATTTCTCCGATGAGAATGGGAATGTCCTATTCCATTAGCCAGCAGCAGCAGCAGCAGTAGTAGTAGTAGTAGTAGTATACAGTAAACCCAGCCATTCTGGGCAGCTTCCAACATCCATAAAAACATAATAAAATATTAAACATAAAAAACCTTCCCCATACTTTCAGATGGCTAAGGGGTCGGATAACTCCATACCTTCCAACATTTCTCCGATGGAAATAGGGGCGTCCTAAGGAAAAGCGGGACATTCTGGGATCAAATCAGAAACCGGGACAACATCTCTAAACCTGGGACTGTCCCTGAAAATTAGAGACACTTGGAGGGTCTGCAGGGGTATTTGGAAACTTCAGATGATTTTAGAATTCTGCAGCCAGAACACTGACCAGGGCCAGTTAGAGGGAGCATGTGATTCCTGTCTTACAGCTTTACTGGCTGGGTCCACATCTGGACACAATTTGAAGTACTGATTATGTACTACAAAGCCCTACATGACTTGGGACAGGGTTACTTTTTTATTTTAAGCTTCAACAAGACGTTTGTATTTTGTCACATTTTCAGTGTTGTTTACCTCCCTGCTTTTAAACTTGTATGCTACTCTTAATACGCAATACTGTTTTAAAGACATACTGGACTTTATTACTGTATATATTGAGTTGGTGTGTTTTGGTGATTCTGTAAACCACTTAGGATTTATTTATAAATAAATGCCTAGGTTGCAGAGCTCTGATCACCCAGAACTGATGTACCCCTTATTTGTGTCAACCAAAAAGCAACGTCTCAAAATCCTAGAAATATGACTCATATGCTTTTGCGAGTAACTACCGGGATGTATGAGTTTTAATTGAGAATCCCTTTATTTTAAGTGGACAAGAATATTACAGCCTCAAAGAAATACTTTGTTGCACAGTCCTTAAAAAAAATTATAACACACCTGCATTATACCATATTCACAAATTATTTCCTCTCTCAAAAGAAAGTTAAACCACACACAATGGCCTGAACTCCACAGCCAGGAACTAAACTATCCAAACTTTCTGCACTGAAATGGCCTGTTTAATTCAGCTTGATGATTACTTTATCCCCAATCAAACAGGAAAATGATCCAAAAATTAAAGATCTGATTAATGCTTTCTGTGACGTTAAAACAACTTCTAAATATTAATCAGATCTTAAGGACAAGCATTTAGCTATTCTCAAAACTCATAACTAAGCACCTGCAGTTTGTAAGAGGGAAAATAATAATTATTAAAGTCTATGAGTTACACAGAGGGTGCTTTGATTAGTCTGAGACTTTTTTCCCCTTCTGCCTTCTGTAATCAAGTTAATTATTGCATGCAATAACTCCTGTAAGGATTACACCGTATTTAACAAAGCAAGCCTTGTGCACGGGTGCTTATTAATTATGACAGCTCCCTGCAAAGCCCTATTACTAGTTAATGCTTTATTCTGTAAAGAGATGTCTCCTACTTCAGAATCTGGTTCTGTTTCAATTTGCTTCTGAAGATATTGGCATTACACCAACCAGTTGTCTAAGTCAGTTTTAGTTTGATTCGGGGGCGGGGGGCAGTGGTAAGGAGAGTCTGGAAAACTACCTTTACATTAAAAAGAAAACAAGGTGTGGTTCTTGTTTTCGCTCACCAACCAGTTAACACTGTCCTGTTCAAAGAAGCAGTAAATCACTTCAAAATGTTTCATGAACCATTACAAAATCAACAACATATTTTAATCAGTAGGGTCCAATTCTGCATTGACTGCATCTAATTTCTTTGCATAAGGCATGTGGGGTGAGGCCTTCCTCCAAGCCAGGCATAGGGAAACATGGCCCTCCAGATGTTTTGGGAGTACAATTCCCATCATCCCTGGCCACTGGTCCTGTTAGCTACGGATGATGGGAGTTGTAATCCCAAAACATCTGGAGGGCCGAGATTTCCTATGCCTGCTCCAAGCCAACCAGCAGCCATGTATCACGGTCCGGTCAGCGGGCGGTTGAGGCCCCGGCTGAGAACATCAGGACCGGGGGCAAGATGGCAGTGCAGGAGCAGGGCCAAGAGTCCGGGTGGTGAGGGTCCAAAGGTTGAGAAGCAAGGAGTCGCACAAGCACAGCAACAAGGCAGAGAACGCGTTGCTGTGGCAAAGAGCCGAAGGGAAGTGCTGAGCTTATATCCCTCCCTGGCTCCTGCCACCAGGTGCAGTGAGTTACCAAGTGGCCTCACCTGAGCAGCCACACCTAGCTTTTCCAGAACAAGCTGAGGAGGGCCCCAGTCCACCAAAGCCCTACAGGTCCCAGGGCCTGGCTCCTGCCCATACTCCTGACACCACAGACCTGAGAGCTGGCTGAAGGACAACCATAATTCCCAAGGTTGAAGGAGGGGCTGGCCCATGTCATACTCACTAGCTGCCTGTGCCATGTGCCTTACCACACCTGCCCCACCACCCACACCGTACCATCCCCTACCCTGCACCACTGCGATTGGGGCCAATAATCCTGTGAGCAGTCTGGCTGCTGCATTTCCCACTAGCTGAAACTTCTAGACCAGATGCAAGGGCAGCCTCACAGAAAGTGCAGTAATCATGCCTTGAGCTTACCAATGCATGGACCACTGCAGTCACAACTGAGCACCAGCCCAAACTGGTAGAAAACACCTCTTGACCACAAAAGGTAACTTGGGCTTCTAGTGGCAGAGATGGAGTACCCCACTATGTACCTGCTAATCAGGAGTGCAAGTCTGTCCCAAACAAGCAACTGATCTATGTCCCAGTAGACAAATTGGTTTAGCAGTGCCAGGATCAATAACAATTGTGTGTGTATGTGTGTGTCTACTGTCAATAATATAATCATCAGTTTGTACCTTCTGCATTTCCTTTCCTTCCGATCTCATTCTTTATAGCACACACACACACACCTCAGGATAAGACTTCATGCATCTAATGAAAATGACTTTCATGTGGTCCATTCTAAGATATGCAATTTGTTGGTCTCTAAGGAGTTGTTTTTTCTGCAACAGAGAAGCATAGCCATTCCTCTGGGGATTTTCTAAGTATTTAACAATGTGTATCCTTCTGAATAGTCATGCCACTTTGATTGACAGCAATGTGTACATGGTGAGGCGCAGAGCACGAGTGTTTTCAGAAAACAGTTAAAAAGCTTGCAGGCCATATGTTATCATCAGTTTGACAGCATGGATGGCACAAATATTCTTTTACTCACATGTTTATTGTGTTGGCAGCTGCCTCCCTGCTTAATTTACTGGTATGCTTCCATCCTGTCTTGTTATGAAGGTGCATATGCACCTCGCTCTCAAGCCTTCCAGAGTATTCGTTTCCTGTAATGAAAAACAAGAGTGGTGCTTTTGCTGTCCTTACATCTTACTGTGACTCTCTGTGTACTTAGCCTGCAAGGAATTCCTTGCACTTGCTGAAGTCCCCGCCATAGCTGCCAAGTTATCCCTTTTTTACAGGGATTTTCCCTTATGCTGAATAGGCTTCCTCGCGAGAAAAGTGAAAACTTGGCAGCTATGGTCCCCGCCCCCGTCCAGAAAAAAAACCTCATATTGAATGTACCTATGTTTGCTATGGTTTAGTTACAATTTTATGCAACTGCAGATGCAAAAATGCATTTTCAACGCTCAAGTCTATGTCCACACAGCTCATCAATGGTGTTGCTCACAGCCTTTTTATCCTAATGATAGTACTTACCATAAAATACCTAATCTCCAAAGCACACTAATACTGAAAAGTTAAAAGACAATATCCCTTCTCTGTTTTCAGAAACACCCATATCTGTGTCTGTATTTGTTCTACTCTCGATGTTGAGTATCTTCTGTTTGGTTTGGATCATAATGTAACAACATAAAGGTCTTGCCAAGTCAGTCCATGCAATCCTACTGTATATGCTTACAAACTGACAGGTGCTGACAAAGTCAAAAGCAGGTCATGATAGTGAAAACCAGTGTCCTAGTCATCCATGCAGGAAAGTAGTGCCTTTCAAAGGGAGGCCCACTTGTCTTTTGCTTTTGTTAAATGGAAAAAGTGGGTGGTTTGAGTGTTCCTAATGGTACAAATTAACCAACCACACAATCCATTGTTTATGTGTTGTACAGATTTATAGTGAGAGCTGTATTTTGAAATATGATGGTGTGTGATATGAAACATAATTTATTTGAAATATACAACTGGATCATAAAGATTGGTATTTCAGGTGTTTGTATGTAAATTATAACTTATTTATTTCACAAATTTGAAATAACAGTGATTACTTTTTAATGTTGGTAAAACTACAGAATTTTAATACTACAAGGTCCTGGTATTATTTTTGAATAATTTATTTGAATTGATATTTTTAAACTTGAGAATTCATTTCCTCCTTCTCTATGCAATGACAATACATATTACTATGTCTACAATCAATATGCATTTTTAAAAAATAAGATTGACTCAAACTTGAGACTGCTAATGATTGGCTGCATGAATATGATGTCATTTGGCTGTTCCTCTAGTTACTAATGGGGTTGCTGATATTGAGCTGGATTTTCACTGTCCTGATTCAGTTTGCAGACTGAAATCTTTTCTTGGCAGAGCAGGCCATAAAGTGAGATGGTTACAGTATTTTTGGAGAGTGAGCTAAGAAGTCATTTGCTGATACAGCCAGTATCAGTGTGTTTTCAGTGGTTAATTTCTTTCCTCTCTGTATCCTGGCTTCTGCAGTGTACAATTGTGGAGAGTAATATGTGCTGTACAAAGTTAAATGGGATGTTCTTGGGTCAACTATGCTGTGCGGAACCTGTGCAGTACCTTTCCCCAGGCATTTAAATGCTGTGGGTGGGGATTCAAGGATATGTCAAAAGCAGCCTCTCCCCCTCTGTCCGTCCCTCTCTTTATAGAACTTTGGGGGGGGGGATTGTGGTGCAGTGGAGTTGTGCTCACCCTAATAACTGAACGCAGTGACCAAAGGAGTTTCTCTCTTTTTTTGCAGTTCAAACTTGCTAGGTTTTCCCATTGCCTGCAAGCAAGGCAGAGGAAAATGTGAAGTGGGGTGTGTGTCTCTAAAAGTAGCAAGCAGGGGTAGGCACAGCAGTAGTTGTCAAGGGAAAACTTTGGAGAAACTTTTTCTCCTCAAGAAAAAGATGTAAACTCATGTATCTAGCTGGGAGGGGTGGGTTTTTGTTTTGTTTTTTACTGATAAATGACTGATAGGGATTAATCAGCACCACCTCTCTGCACACATTTTTGGTTTGCATAAAAACAATTTGGAAAGTTACACAGAACTGGGTGAAATGTGTTTGGTTATAGACAGAAAGTTTGGTTACAGACAGACAGAAAGTAATTGTGGTAACTCAAAGCAGTTTACATTACCAATTAAAAACAAAAACCTAAGCAAACACACATATATGTAAAACAAATAACAAAGTTGTTGTGCATATCTTGTAATATTCTAAAAAGTATTGCCCAGTTTAAATAAGACCTCAGATGCAAAAAAAAGAGCACTCACTTTATGTATGTTTCATGTGTCACAACACTTTAACAACCCTTTAAGATATGATGGTTCTTTATAGGCAAGGCATATTATGGCCCCGAGGAACCTTACTAGAGTGCAGTTGGTGTCAGCTGCAGAGTTTAAGTACTGTACTCTTTAACTCAATCCATGTGAAACTCTGCATGGGTTCGAGCACTGTTCATGCCCTTCTACACAGCACCTCACTACACAGTACCTGCTACCTATGCCCCCCAATGATCACATAACTTTACACCTGAGATGGACCTGACCCTGTGTTGACAACTGCCACACCCACATCACCATCACAGAGCACTGAATGTGGCATGTCAGCACTAAATCACTGCACACATAGCCAATAGGATATATAAATGGAGACCACAACTCAGATGATACGACACAGATTATGGAACTATATCTTTCTGGCTCTATGTTTTGCACCTTTGAAGACAAAGTAGATGTTCATCTTGAAGTTTGGCTTCACATAGCTGATATGTGTTTCACAAAGAGCTGGCACAGGAGGGTCCAGGATAGATGGGCAGCATGGTTTTGGGGAAGAGGGGCTTTAACTCCCTGCCCTAGCTGTGATGGTAATCAGAATTGTCCCCCACCACGCCAACAATTTGCAATGGAAGCAAAGCTCCCATTGGAGCTCTACAGGATTTCTAATATAAATTTGTGATTAAAAAAAACCCCAAATCCTGGCAAACTGCCGTATTTTCCTTCTACAGATTTGTTTCATTTATTAAATAGGTTAGTTTCTACTTCTCACTACAGAAATGTATTTTTAGTCATTCACATGATCAATAGGCATATGAATGACCATGAATTACTTACAGTAATTTTTACAATTGCTCGCAGTAGCTTTGGTATCTAGTTACGCAAATATGATGACCACAATCCAACTCAGGTTAAATCATGCATAAGGCTATTGAAATCAATAGGGTTAAGAGCACTTTACTCTGTTCAGTTGCAGCCAATAACGACCGACAAAATAATCAGTATTGTGCAGTTGTTAGGTTTGGCTAATTTATTTTATTTTATTGCTTAATATCAGCAACAAACTAAGCTTTGGTTTAAATTATGACACATTTACAGTTCTTATTCCTCACTTGACAGACTTCAGCACATTTATTTTATGCACAGTTCATTGGTCAAAAATAATTATTTAAGAAAAGTACGTATTAATTTAGCTGCAGGATGCAACGTGAAAGCAGCTTCCTTAGAATAAGCACAAAATTAAACCTAAGTGACTGGAACTAACGTTATTTGTCGCAATTATGCTTCACTTTGTTGTAGCTGACATTCATTTTCTATTTTTACACTTCATAACATTTACTAGGGATGCAAGTTCCAAAAATCAATACTAATAACGTTCGGTCAGTATTTACCCTCATTTTATCCCAATCAGTTGTGGCCTAAGGCCCATGAGGTCCTCAGAGTGCTGGAGAAGTAGTTATGAGTAAAGGAAATAAAATCAAGACTTTGGGGATAGGCAATATAACCCTACATTTGTCAGCATTAAATTAATAGTACTGGGTCATATTTGCAGCGGGTAGAACTCTCAAGCGAACACAATACACCTACACTTCATTTTCACAATACAGGTTTGCTTTAAGCCATGCTCGGATTCATTCATGATTCACCCCAGGTGATATCTGGCTAAAGGGGAATATATCAGTACTCACTTTACAGTACAACTAAAGTAATTCACTTTTTGTTTGTGTATGACTGGGGGAGACTTGCTTGCTGAGCATAAAGGAAAATCCTCCATAATTTCATCTGTAACCAGTTTAGCATTTATCTTTCAAGAGCTGCATGCTCTTGCACACCTACATAACTTGTCTCTTGGGCCAGCTATAAACAAAACTATTTCTTTTACTCTCATATGAACCTGCACTTGCTCCCACTAGTTATTTGGACGTGCGTGGCTTTTATGACTATCCCAGGACATGGCTTTTGCTGTTTTTCAGGTTCTCGCTGCAATGCAGCTGAAATGTAAACTTGCTGCCATTCTCTGTTGCTTTCGCAGTGTGATCAGTACTTCTTTCAGCTGTTTGGCTGCAAGCGCTTACTGCTTAAAATATATGTAGAGTGAATGTGCCATGAAAAGTTAATTTTTTAGTCAATAGGATTGTTCCGTGTATGCATTAATGGTCAAATATGGTTATAAGAATAATTTGGAAGGGGTTTTTCGTTGTTGTTTTTAAATATAGCTCTTAGCCAGGAAGGAGCCAAAGCAAATAATGATGAGCAAACATCAGGGTTATTTCAGCCCCAGCCACAAATCTGAGCTAGCATCAAGGGAATAGAGCTTTTACTTGTCAGAGCAGGTTCTTTGATAGGTACTTAGTACATAAACTAAAAGCCAGACATGTTGAATCAGTTGAATCTGGGAGAAAATGTTCTTAATTTGCAGCATGATGGAGAATCTTTAATGTGTGTCAAAGGGCAAGCCAGAATGTGGGTGGCACAGCTTAGCTTGATCAAGGAAGAATATAAAATAGATTGGGCAGGATTATGACCAGGCTAATTCAGAGAATACAGGAGTTCAATTCAGGGCATATAAAACAGTTCTGATCATGTTTGTTTATTTTAGGGATTTATTTCTAACGTTTAATGTTTTATCGTGTTTTTAATATTCTGTTGGGAGCTGCCCAGAGTGTCTGGGCCAACCCAGTCATATGGGTGGCATACAAATATTACAACAACAACAACAACAACAACAACAACAACAACAACAACAACCAATATTATAATAAACTAAAAGACCACAGATCGCAAAAAGGCAGCATAATCAATGAAGAGGATGAACATTATAAATAAAGAAGTCTGAGAAAATAAATACTGTATATATTTGCCTGGCATCTCTGGATAGAGTGCACCACAACTGGGCTGCTACCACTGAGAAGGCCCTCAGTAAAGAATTAAAATAGCTAATAGAAGGGACACCACAGGACAAAGTAAATAACAAAACAAAGGAACAAATTTAGGGAAGGATACCAAAAAAAGTTTAGGGATTCATGCACAGGACTAAGTACATTAATGAGACTTCATGCAGGGTCCATTCACTGTACCCTCAGCTATACAATCACCAACAACAATGCATTTGGATGCATTATTATGTCTTGGCCATTTAGGATTATGAAAGTTGTCCCAACTTCCACCACAAGGGGCGTAATGGGCTTTGGCACACTCCACTGGCGCACACGGGGTTCAGGAAAGTAACCCCTGTGCAAAACGGTTGTTGTCTGTACTTCTCTCCCAAGGAAGGAAACAGGACATACGTTAGCCACGCCTAAGTACTGGCAATGATTTCAATGGACATAAGAGCAACTAACTTTAATTGGAATCCAGCCTGCAGTTCTAAGCCACTCTCACTGTTGAATGTCACTACTATTTATAGTGCGGTGGTGGGGGGACTGGATAGCCTGTGTTGTTCATTGCAGTCACAAGGCTGTGGTGAACATAAAATCTGAAAAATGTATGTAAAGCACACAACCTGGGATAAAGAAATAAACAAATGCACGCAGCACTGCACAGTGTGTTGCACTGGTCACCTCACTTGGATCTGTCCCAACAGTGGCTTTGATGTAGCTACGGAGAGAAGCAATTCTGTCCTCAAAGTGCCTAGCTGAATTGTCACAGTAGGTTTCTGAGGCTTCCAGCATACTATTTACCGGGGCAGATGTTAATAGGCATTGTACCCCTTGGCTGGATGGCTACCTGAAGACTCAACGAAGGTAGCAAAGCATACCTTTACTGCCTTCAGGGCTATTCAGTAGGCACAATATATCAGCAGCAGAATTGTTTCCTCATGAGGTATATTCTTTAAGCCTAAAGTAGTCCCATAAGCCTGAATCACTCCATCTAACTTCCCAATTTCCATATCATCAATAGTAATAAAATCCATAGAACATTTGTTTAAACTAGAAGCCCACTTGTTTTTAAATTCCGAAACTTGAGTAAATAACCCCAGTTTTTATTATTTAAATCCTTAAACTCCTGGGAATATGATTGAATTCACAACACTCAGAGAGGGTGCTGGCATGTAAATCAAATAAATATATTTCCATTTCACTTTTTATTGACTGTTACAGCTGACATAAATCCAAGTTTAACTTGAAGCTGTGATCATTCTTTCCTTGGGTAAATGTTGTGAAAAGTTGACAATACAAAGAAAAGCTGTCCAGACAAGTTGGTTCTTATAAAAATCTGTTTCACACTCTGATGGTGCTAATTTATTCTTAATGGGTTATGGTTACGGTGTTATTTGATATTAAGAAGAAGAAAAAAACCAACCCATGTTTTTATAGGAAGAAAGTTTTGAAGGTTGGGGTTGCAGAATTTGAATTTGAAGCAGAATGCATTACCACCTTTGATGGATGCCAAACTAATGCCAAGAGTAACTACCCTTTCTCTGGCATGTCTGGCGCAGAGGGTGAAAGGTTTTCATAGGACTCTGCTGAATGTAACCAATAAGCCTGCTCCCTGCTCCTTTAGCCTTTTCAATATCCAATATCCACCTAGACTCAAGTGACTACTGTATCATTATCAGCATTTATAATTTCAGGGCATATACTCACCAAACAGCCCTAACATATTTAATTTGCCTCATTTCCAATACATTTTTTATTTGGAGAAATGGCCTTGATTTTTCACATCAACTTACCGGTACTAAGAAACATTGCCAGTAGGCAACAAGTTATTCTGGCTTAGTTTAAGATGGAATACATGAGGCATTTTACGTTCAGGGGATGTTAAGATTTTGATTTCTCTTCTGAGGACTCACTGTCACACTGTTTTAAAACTCCTGTGCTAAATAGATAGCAAAGCTGATAAAATAAAAAGCTTTTCATAGGCAAGACATAGTCAACACACAATATAAGGCTGTGTAGATGAAGTTGGACAATGCTCTTTTCATAAATGGACACAAGATTTTTAACATATGAAGAAGAATTAAAAATGAGAGTTTGTAACCAGATCGGACATAACTTTTGCTTCTGAATTTTGGAAATAAGAACCACGCCATTTCCTGTCTAGTAATCTCTGCTTTCCCAGGAAATTTGAGACGAGCAGGATGTCAGTAGACACAACATCATCTGACTTGGACCTTCAAAAACAACTTCTGGAACTTATTGAAGATTTAAGATGTAACGTGTATCAGAACACAATACAGATTGCAAAAATGAAAAAATAATAATTCAAAACTGTGTGGAAAATGAAGAATGGTTATTCCCAACTGAGAATTTAGTCAAGAAAGACTTACAACCACTAATCCTGGACAGTGCAGAATCAGCATCAACATTTTTATATTTCCACATGAAATATGGGCAAGAAGTTACTTTAGACATGCCCTAGCATCGTTAAAAAATAATCTGACTATATTTTATTGGCATAAAAACCTCCGCAATTTAGTTATTGCAGGAGGAAACAGCACCTAAGTTACAAGCCTCTAAACTTCGGCCCTCCAGATGTTTTGGACTACAATTCCCATCATCCCTGACCACTGGTCCTGTTAGCTAGGTATCATGGGAGTTGTAGGCCAAAACATCTGGAGGGCCGAAGTTTGGGATGCCTGCTCTAAGGGGCAGGAAGATTCTGGTCATTTCTACTGAATATGTTGGGATTTTATTTCATATACTTTCATTTCAGATTTACAGGAATCTCTCCCTATAACATCTAGAGACATATGGTTGTTGTGATCTTAGTTTGGGTGATGACATGGCTGTCATGGCACTTACTTGAAGGGGTCTTATTGCAGCTTATTGTTCCCAAAACACAGCATGCTGGAGGGGCTTGCAGCTTATTGTTCCCAAAACTCTCTAAAGATAAATTATGGCAAAACCAAAATTGTGGTGTTTACTAGAGCTCGCCACACATTTAGATGGTCTTTAGATGAACACATAATTGAACAGTGTCCTTTTAAAAAAATATCTTGGTATCACTTTCTGCTACTACAGTTTCTTATTCAAAAATCCCAGCACCTTACAAAATGTTATATATTTGTTACATTGGTTGTTGACAACCCCGGCATATTCTCTATATGAAGTCTCAGAGATACACTGAGGAATGTTGACACATGCTTAAATGCAGTTGCCAGAATTCGCTAGTGTGTGTAGTGTTCAAGAAGTAGGGAGATATCTTTTTTATTTTGACTATTGCTCCATTCATATGGGATTGTTAGCATTCACCATTTTGGGGACATTGACTGTAATATATGCACAGCATATCCACAGTACACCTTAACATTATCTCTGTTTCCTTCCTCAAACCACAGAAACTGCAGACCAACGAAACAAGTCCATATTTACAGCCATAGAGATATTGTTCTCTCTTTGCTTTAAACTTTAAATGTGCTGGTTAATAACTTGCTCTCTCTTCCATTCTACCCCATGTTTCATTTTTTATGCACACTTCAAAGACCATTTTGCTTGCTTCTCAGCAAGAGTGCAATTTTCTTTAACCAGACTATTCTGGTTCATGGGCAGCCTAACGCTACATGCACTAGGAGGATTTTGTACAATCCAAGTATTGACCTATGGAGAGTGCCATCTGTGTGCTTTATAATCCTTGTGCATATAACATTGATGCCAAGCAATACAAAATTCAAAAAGTGAAAAAGAAAGACAATGGAACGCCTTAAGTTTCAAAGCTTGCTGGAGGGGGAACGGACGAATCATAATATGTATTTGTGCCATGACATATTTTGTTACCTTTTCAAAGTTGTCCTTTCAAACAGCTTTGTCACTGCAGTTTGCTTGTACTTGCTTTTTTTTCTTTGCTTTTTTTCTTTATTAACAATCTCTTATATCATATGACACATTCCATATAGCATATCTCGTATGAGTAAACATATATAATCCGTGTAAGCAAAAAGAGTTACTTGCTCAAAACATAAAACATTTCACTCCAAGCATCTAGTTTGCCAGGCTCACCACAAGAGCAGTCATATGGCATATAGGTGTACCTGGGAAATGTCAGTAGCCTGGAAAAAAATGTGCAATGAGCGGGCACAAATTCAATATTTATCTGAAAGCATTCTTTATAATAAAAAAAATCCACCCTTTTTAGATCCCATTGAAAACTATGGCATAGTTTCCACTGATACAGGTGAAAATAAGCCAGAGTTAGAACAGGCACCAACAAGTTTTATACCAGGCCGTGTTCCAGCAAAGCACTGGAACATGCTCTCAACAATAAACATATGGCTGTGGAATGTTTCACATGGATTGTGGTACACATGTCTTGCACATTTCACAGGCACATAAGCCAAATACCAAGCAGGGGTAGGGAAGATATTGGCTATGTTGTGATTTAGAAATTTGGCGCTATTGCCTCCTAGTAACATTCAGAGTCGTAGGTGTATTGAGATTTTATATATATATATATATATATATATATATATATATATATATACACACACACATACATATACATACATATATATATATATATATATATATATATATATATATATATATATACACACCCACACCCACACCCACACCCACATACACACACACCGTATTTCCCATGTATAACACAACCCCGATTTTGGGGGACTCCAAATAAAGAAATCCCCCATATGCACTATCCGTGTATAAGATGACCCCCAATTTTAAACTTGAAAAAATAGGGGGGTATAGTCTTATACACAGAAAAATACGGTATATATTATAATATATGATATAAAGTTATGTGTGTTCCTCTTCCAATACAATCTCCCAAACAGGCCCGGCTCTAGGTAGACCCCCGGTGGCGCAGGGCACCATGGCGCCTGCCCGCCAAAAAGGCGCCGCGAGCTGCGCCCGCCCGCCGGCCGGCCGATCCACCGGTCCACCGCGCAGCTGTGCCTGTGGGAGCCGCGCTGCGCGCAGCGCCCACCCGCCCACCGCGCTGGGAAACGGGGCGCACCACAGCGGCGCACCACAGCGGCAGGGGCATTTAAGACGGCCCTGCTCCCAAACATTCCACACAATGTTATCAGAGGAACGTGTAAGATGATACTTAGCAAAATTTCTGCACTGCATTGCAGCTAAAGGTAACTTAGGAAAAGAACGTAAATACTTCACACTGCTGCTCATGCCAATTTTACTTCATCTCCTAAAGGTGACCCCATAGTCGTAAGAAATTAAAGAACTCTCCATGGAAATCTACACAGCAAGCAAACATGGCTGCCTCAAGTGTTTCTCCAGTGCCAGAGAGCAATGACATCAGTACCCTTGAATGAAACAGTACCGGTACCTTTACATAAAATATGAAGATATGTATTCCTCAGGGGAAAGCTGGTGTTCAAATATTTCACAAGACATTCTGTAGATTTACCATGTAATTGGCTGTATTTCTACAGTATTCTAATTTGATTTGTATTTCACCAACCACCTTTTATGTAGAAACCCATATATTGGATGGCAAACTATAGAAGGGATCAATAAGAGCTGGAGAGCATCCTCTCTCAATGGAATAAGAAAGAAGCCACAGAATCAGAAAACATATCATCTGCGAAAAGTATCAAGGTTGCAAATATGTTGAACACTGCAGTGTGCTAAAGGACTGGTGGCTCTGTGAAACCTGAATTTCATGTAATAACGTAACAAGAGTCCTGAAACCAAAGGCCTATCTATCCCAGCATCCTCTTTCCCACAGTGGCCAACCAGTTGCCCATAGGATGCCCAACAGCAGGACATGAGGACAATAGTGCTCTTGATCCCCAGTGACAGTATTTAGAGGCATGCTACCTCTGATACTGGAAGTACAGTAGTATACAACCATCATGATGATCAGTCATTGATAGACTTATCCTACATGCAGCGGCATAGCATGATTTGCTGTGGAGGGTGAATGGAGCCTGCTGTGGCAGCCCAGCCCTCACCAATGCCACTGGAGCAATGCCAGCCTCAAACCACTTTGCAAGGCTGGGACAGTGGTGTAGCAACCCCACTGGTGCCTGGGGCGGACTAAGGTTGTTGCCCTTTTTTTTAGGAAATCAAAGTTGTTGAGCTTTTTTAAAGACCTCTGTGCCACCCTAGGATACACACACACCACCCTCTGGCTAGGATCATGGTTGCTGCACCCTTCTTGTGCTACCTTGCCAGCCCTAAGCTGCTTTGTGAGGCTGGGATCTTACCATGCAGGGCTGGCAGGGTAGCATGAGCAGCACACACACACTTCCAAAAAATGTGTCTGGGGCCATTGCCCCAGCAGCCACTCCCCCCCTCCCTGATGCTACTTCCCTGCCTACATGCTTTTGTCCAATTCCATTTTAAAGCCACTGACGTTTATGGCCATCGCCACATATTGTGGCAAGGATTGTTATGGTTCAGTTATGTTTTTGTGATACACCTCTTTTTGTCACTCCTGAACCTCCCAGTATTCAGCTTCATTGAATGAACCAATATTATATGGTACTATCATGGGAAAGGCAGGGAAAGTTCTCCCTATCTACAGTACTTTTTCTACACCCTGTGTAATTTGATACTCCTCTATCATGCTTCTGCAGGAAAACAGAATGAATTATTTGAACTGCAGAAAATTATTCACTGTCCCACTTAGGAAGTTAATAAAATAACCCTTCTTCTTTGGGTTTGTTTGTTTTTACTAATATGCTCCACAAATATACTAATGTCCACTTGCATTTATTTTTGCCAAATTCGTGTTCCTTCTTGTTCTCTTCAGTGGGTTCAAGGCTTGCATGTTCTAAAGTTTTCTTCCCTCAATTAACTGAATTCTGCTTGTTAAGCACTTCAGATATTGCGAGGGATATGACGTGCATGTTATGTTCAAAGCCACAATCATTACAAATACAGATCCCAGAGCCTGCGAGGTTCCTACTGCTTCTTTTTCCATAGCAAAGTCGTCTTATTCAGAACGTAATCCAGTGGTTTTCTTCCACTGACAGAAGGCTCCTTGAATTAATGGAGGCATTGTGCAGTGGAACAGCCAGGGAAACAATTGCCAACAATTCCCCCTCTAGTTGCCAATTCATGCCAACTCCAGTGCCATTCTGAATAGTCCTCAAACTCTTTGAAGCAGATGTGGCCAATAGGACTTAAGACCGAGGGGAAGAGAGTGGAATGGAATGCTGGGTGAAGCTAGATTGAGTGACAGGTAGGAACTGTTGGTCAGAAATGAGAGCTGAAAAATAGGGCAGCCAAAGAGTCCGTGAGAAAGAGGGCATGAAGTGGGAGATAATGAAAGTGCACATGAAAACACATAAATTTTAAGAGTTAGAATATGGCATTAGAACTGTGAGTACTCTGTATAAAAATGACTACTTGTTCTGGATGCTATGTTCCTTAAAACATAAACATTAATTTAATTAGCTGTCTGTATTCTGGTCTGGGATTCTAAGGTTAATGTATTTCACCCCACATGTCTGGTGAGGATGTACTCAAGAATATAAAGTCAGCAGGTGGCAGCAGGTATTTTGAGGGAAGTCTGGGCTTAGCAACTGAGCTAGTGACCATCCTCAGACAGACCTAGGGAATATCACAAGCCGTTTTATCCAATTTGTTGACTACAGTGTTTCATTAAAAGGGAGTTGAATTATTTCCTCACTTAAGCCCCAAACACTGCTAAGCACAAGGGCCATGATGCTGGTTGTTTTTTTCCCAGGACACAGATAAGCTCCTTTAGTAATTCGAGAACAGGATACTGTGCTTGCTTGCTTCAATAATCATCAGACAGATAACCTTGTAAACAGATGCACTTAGGAATGGCCTAGTGAATTACTGACACTGGACAGCCATAACCTTCAAAGTCATGCACATCAACCACAGAGAATTATACTCAAAGGAGAAAGAAATTGCAACCCCACCTTGTTATAGACACTTATAGCAATATATTTACATCCACCCTGCCACTGTCACATGTGATCATAACTCTATGATCTGAAGAAGAAAAAAGATTAAAAAGGCCACTGGGAAGCAGGAAAAAATGCAGCTGATAAAATCTGGACACGTGAAGCAGACATAAAAGGAACATCAAATGTTAAAAACCAAATAGGTCCTCCCTAGTCATTAAATTAAAGTATCTGTAATATGCAGTGAAATATATTAACTTGTCCATAATACTCCCATGTTTTCAAGTAATGTACTATTTATACTAAATGGAGTGGGGTGATCATTATACTAAGCAGAAATTCTAGCTGAGCCTCATTGCTTTATTTCTCAATGAAGCTTTGCTTAGCATACATTTCTGAAAGAGTGGAGAAGGGGGTAGAACCTGTGTTGCTCATGGAATTTGAACGTGATGCTAGATATGTACATTTACTGTAACAGAATTTGGACAGAAAATGTCAGGGGAAATGTTGTGCAGCTGTGAAGTGAAGAGAAAGCATTCCATGCTCTGAAAAATATGTAGAGCAAAATAAGAGAGTGCAGGTCTGTGTAGGCTGGTCTCTTGGATGATTACGGCACAAGGATGGACTTTGGGTCCATCTCATCAGCCAAGCAGTTGTTTGCAGTCACCAAAACTTTATTCATCTCCTTGTTCCTGATCTTCTGCTGCACCCTCCATGTGAGTTCAAGGACAATTCCATTCCCCTTCCTGAGCTCTGAGCTCTGAAGTCCTTGTTTGTTTGACCCCACAGTTCCAATATGCTCTAGGCATTTTAACAACACAGAAGTCCAAGAAGCCTATGCCACCATCTCCAGCTCCAGTGATCAACAATAAACTGTGGCACATCAGCTTACACCTGCCCATTCAACAGCACACCCCAAACATGTATTGTCAAAATTACTCCTAGAGTGAGGTTATGTGCTACAGCACCTGTGCAATAGCTCGGTTGGTCAGAGTGTGGTGCTGATAATACCAAGGGCTGAGGTTTGATTCCCAAATGGGACAGATGCATGTTCCTACATTTCAGGGGGTTGGACTAGATGAACCTTGGGATTTCTTCCAACTCTACATTTCTATGATTCAATGAAATCATGACCTTAGAAAAGCATTGTAAGGACATTAAAAAGGTATTGCACATAGGTTCCCCACATAAAGACTTGCAACTGAGGTATATGTTTTTCAACAAGCTCTACACAATCACACTAGCATTAATGATTCTATCTATTATTTCTATTGGCTCATTATAGTGCTCACTCCAGGAAAAGTCTTTTTATTACGGTATTAGTACTTGCATTTTACTGATGAAAAGCTAGAAAGGTTTTTCCAGTGGAAACATACACTTTAATGTAATACAAATATTATTGTGTTGTGTGTAACAATGTTCTGTCAACTTCAACTGTATCATTAACTAAGGCACACGCAGTGGTTCTATGGACTTAGCTATACAGCTTCAAATGAAACATTTTGAATGTGTTTGAAAGTGCAATATACAATTGTGATACTAAATGGTGACTGAGCTATAGCAAATTCAATGCATTTTTCAAAACAATTTTTAAAAAGCATTTTCACAATGTTTTTAACCACCTTTGTGTCTTATTCATATTTCAATTATCTTCAGAGATTTATTATAACCAGATTGCATATATGCATATAGGAGAAAATAGGTAAAATTATCAAGTTTCCATTTCAAATATCAGATGCAGGCTCCTTTGAAGAAGATGCTACACATAGGAGCAAAAAAAAAAAGTTCTTCAAAGGTAAGTTATGGTTACATACATTTCTCAGCAGCAAACAGCAAGAAAAAAAGCAAAAAACCAAAATGCTAAAAGGTGAAGCATTGGATGATTTAATAGTTCATGAAATTCAAACCACAAAAGGAGATAAACAACAAGATGACAAACCACAAAAAGCATAGAGCTTAATTGGTTATCATAATGGCATTCACAAAACTCATCATATTCAACGTCCAGAGATATTCTACCATGCTGATAAGCCTGTCTGTTCTGAGTTAGTTATCCAACTGTTCACAAAGGTGGTGGTTACCAGATGCACTCCTAGAGCAAAACCAGTCTTGTCTTTCAAATTTGGATACACACGGAAAGAGATATTTAAACTTTCCAATGATACCTTCACATGATTATATAGATGTAAAATAAAAGAGGAGAAAACGAGCAATAGGCAGAAAGGTACAGAGGACATGGAGTGGGCCTCTTCAGCTCTTCCTTATTCAACAGAAACAGCAATGGTGTGGCAAATGAATATGGAAAATAAGCAAATTACATTTTGTATAAAATTCTCATGTGATTAAAACAAAATAGCACATTTGCCGTCATAATTTATCTGCACTCTTTTTATTTCAAATGCATAATTACATATTCATGACTTTATAAAACTGGATCATCCAATGCCATAAACTGAATTTGCACATTACCGTATATTTTTTTAAAAAACTGTTCTGTTTGTGCAGTTTTAGCCTCAGTAGAAGGAAATTCATGTCTCAAGACTGGAGAATCTTGCCCATGGGTCCCTTCTGAATCTTTCCTAAATTTCTAGTGAACTAAAGCATTGGTCCTTTGTGCTCTATACCACTGCAGGCACAACTGAAGTTAGTGGGATTTACGGGTGTCTTCTTTTTGGGAGGTTCAGCTAGCCATGCACATGATCTCAGTGAGATATGTGTTCTTTGAAATCCACAACATAACATTTAAGCATGTGCCAATATTGCTTGCACTTCTAGCTTTTGCTTTAGAGAGAATATACCTCTAAAGGGCAGAATTGACGATATGCCTAAATTCCTTGGCTCAGCAGGTCCAACTGAAAAGAAGAACCAAAACTAGCTAACTTCTAACATTAGTTTTAATGGGAGAATAATTTAGTTTAGCCCTTACTTGTATGCACTGCGAACACCCAAATGGATTTTCCCACTGAATTTATGCTAACAAATTTTTATTCAATTTTCTTTTTCTATCATTACATACATCTCATATCCATAATATTTATATTACATTCCCTCTTCCTGCCCCTCCTGGGCTTCCCCCAACTTCCACTTCTGATTTGTTTCCCCCTTATTACACACTGCTGTTTCTTAAAAGATACACTATATTATTTCTTTATCTTCTACATATTTTTTGTTAGTAAAGATGTGAGTGTTTATTTCAATCCTGCCATCAAGTCAATAGTCTTCCTTTGTTTCTGCAAATATACTATAAATGGTTCCCATTCTCTTTCAAAGTCACTGTTGTCTTCTTCCTGAAGTCTGTCCATCAATTTTGCCAATTCTACATAGTTCATCAGTTTTTCTTGCCATTGCTCTTTAGTTGGCATTTCTCCAGTCTTCCAATTTGGGGCTATCAAAATTCTCACCACTGTAGTAGCATACATGAATAGCATCCTCTTCTCTTTCGGTAGATCTAGCAAGAAAGCTTCTGGTTGTTTAGCAAATATTATTTTCAATATTTTCTTCAATTCATTATATATATTTCCAAGCACATTTTTACTTTTTTGCAGTCCCACCACATATGGTAAAACATCTCACATCTCCAACACTCTTTCTTTTCATTTTTATACATTTTTGCCCATTTTTATACATTTTTGCCAATTTAACCGGTGATATACACCATCTATACATCATTTTCATATAATTCTCTCAATAATATACAATCTGTGAATTTCAAATTTACTTTCCACAGTTTTAGCCAATCTTCAAATTGTATATTGTGACCTACCGGTATGTATTGTGCCCATTTAATCATTAACTATTTTACTTCTTCGTCTTTAGTTTCCCATTCCAAAAGGATATTAAATGGCTTTTTTAATAGTTTTGAATTTTCTTCTATCACTTCCTTTTAGAATTTAGAAACTGAATATAAAAAGCCTTTCTTATTTTCCCTTTGAAAATATCCTTCAGCTGTCTATGGTGCAACCAACTTTTGAGATGTTCTTTTATTTCTTCATATTCTTTCAGTTTTAGTTTCCCCTCTTGTTCAACCCGGAATTCTCTATACAGTATGTTGACCATTCTCCCTTTCCCCCCAATGTTTTAAGTGACAAGGCTTCAATAGGTGATAACCACCAGGGTGTCTTTGGTATTAGTAAGTCTTTATATTTTTCCCACACTTTGAACAATTATCTCCTTATTATATGATTGTGGAACCCTTTGTGTATTTTTGCTTTTCCATACCATAGGTAAACATGCCATCCAAACCTATTATCACGTCCTTCCAGTTCTGTTATTTCCTCCCTTTCTAACTCGATCCAATCACAAATCCATATTAGGGATGCAGCTTCATAGTACAAAATTACCGTAGTCAAAATTTTCTCATGTTTTCTTGCAACATGAGTCTCCTGTAGGCAAATTATATCCAAATTTTGTTTTAAAATTTCATGCCACACCCTGTTCCTTTTTATTTTATTATTTAAGCCGCCCCACATTCCAAGTTAGTATTTTATGATTTTTCATTGTCTGGTTTACTTAAAAACGTTTTACTTTCTCGCCCTGTTCCTTCTGTTTTTTTTCCAATTCATCTCTTTGCATCTCATATAGGGTTCTGAAGTCTCTTGAAACTCTGGGTCCTTGCCATGTTTGTCTAGAAAGTCCTGTGCCTGAGTCTCTGTCACTAATCTAAATCTCTTCTTCCTGTAAGTAAAGGAAACTCCTTCTGGAAATCCCCATTTGTAGTTTATCTCTGCTCCTCTAAGGATTGATGTCAGGTTTTGATACTTCCTTCTTTTAACTCTCAATTTAAATGGAATTTCTTTGAAAATGTCAACTTTCTGTCCTTCAACCACCAGATCCTCCTCAAAGCTTTTTTTGCATTACTGCATCTTTAATTTTCCTTGTTATAAAAGTCAGGAGTACATCTGGCGGCTGTCTTCTCTCTCTCGAAGCTCGGGTTCAAACTTGATAGACATTCTCAATAAATTCTTCCATTTCCTCCTTTGCCCCCATCTATTCTGCCAATATCCCACTCACATAGCTTGCAAGGCCTTGCTCCTTCTCTCTCTCCGGTAACCCCCTTATTTGAACCGTATTTACATTTAATTGTAATTGCAAAAGTAAATTCTGTTGTTCAAGCTCATTTTGCTGTCTGCCAGGCCCCCTACTGCCCCAGCCAGTGCCAATTGATCCTCCTTTATACCTTCAACCGATTCCACTGTCTTTTCGAATTTTACCACTTTCACTTCTAGGGCATTTACCTTGTCATCCAATTTATCAAATTTCTGTGACAAAATCTCCTTAGAGTTCTCTATATCTGACCTTACTTCCAAAAATTGTTTATTCATAGAATGCTCCAGTCCTTTCCTGAATTCTGCAAAGTGTAAAGTCATAAGCTCTGCCATGTCTGATTTAGGTGTCTTTTCGATATCTTCCTGTGCTGACGCTCTCCTTCTTTCTAGTGCTTTCTGTTTTACTGTCTCCTGTTTAGGTTTCTCTGCCATGTCTATTCTCAAAACAATTGCTTCAAAACACTTCTGTCTCTAGGTCACTCCACCTCCTTATCTCTTTCTCACTCATAAACTTGTATGTAGAAATTCCCCCACAAGCCCTATCACAGCTCAATTTCATACTAGTATATATCAACAGTTTCACTTTTAAGGAAATTTCAAACAATTCAAAAGTAATCCAAAAGAAAAAGGGAAACCACACATATATACACAATATATGCACAGAGAAAAGAAACCTGGTAGTTATCACAGTCCACAAATAGTCTTGCGTTGTTCCCTTGATGGTGGTCTGGTGCTTTCAAAGTCTCTGGTTGTATCTTATAGTCCACAATGTATCTTGTAGTCCAAAATGTTCCTACTATTATTTAAAATCCAATATTTTCCAGATGTAAATTAATTTTGTAATCCAGATTGTATTTGTAATCCAAATGGTATTTATAATCCAATATATAATGTACTCCTCAGTTTATATTCCAATGTACAGCCCTGCTCATTTAAAGCTTTTTCCCTTCCTACTCCCACTCTCCCAGGCACTTCTCCTCCCTGAGATTTCTCCCAGTTATGGAACTTTGGTAGGATTTGAGCTTTGGTAGGATTTGCCAAGATCCAGGGTCCTTTAAAATTTATTTGAATTTTTTCCAATCCTTTAATAACTTTCATTCATGGAAACAGCTTCACCATTCATATAAAAAAAACTGAGGGTACTCCACTCCATTCATGTATATTCCTTTTACAAGTTCAAAGAGCAACAGTTCATTTCTTTGTATCTGACAAAGAGATGGTTTGCTAATAAGTAACTAAGTGCAGTTTTTAAAGTAGCAAAAGACTGGTGTGTCTCCGAATGTCTTAAATCCCATTCACAAGTCTATACTGCAGAATCTATCCTTCAAAAGACGGAAGTTGACTTCCTTTTTAAATTCCATCTTTGCCAAATTCAATTTTAATCCAAGAATTTTATGTTTTTAAAGTCCAATAATCTTGGCATTAAATACCTTATTTAGAAAGGCTGCTGCTTTAGGTGGCAGTTTGTGGTTTCGGATTTTTAAACTGTGCTGGAGCCACAGGCAGACTCAAGCCGCTTCTCCCCCCCCCCCCCCCCGGGCTTGCTGCCGATGCAGCGACAAGGCTCCGCGAGTGCAGTGAGTCTCTTCTAGCCCGGCTGGTCCCCTTGACACCCCACTTGTCCATGGGCCTTTTTAGGGGGGTGTCTAACCCTGGCACACACCCCTATTGCTTAGAAATCCCAACAGCAGTGGTCTCTTAATAGGGTCTTTTTTGTTGTTTAGTCGTTTAGTCGTGTCCGACTCTTCGTGACCCCATGGACCATAGCACGCCAGGCACTCCTGTCTTGCACTGCCTCCCGCAGTTTGGTCAAACTCATGTTCGTAGCTTCGAGAACACTGTCCAACCATCTTGTCCTCTGTCGTCCCCTTCTCCTAGTGCCCTCAATCTTTCCCAACATCAGGGTCTTTTCCAAGGATTCTTCTCTTCTCATGAGGTGGCCAAAGTATTGGAGCCTCAGCTTCACGATCTGTCCTTCCAGGGAGCACTCAGGGCTGATTTCCTTAAGAATGGATAGGTTTGATCTTCTTGCAGTCCATGGGACTCTCAAGAGTCTCCTCCAGCACCATAATTCAAAAGCATCAATTCTTCGGCGATCAGCCTTCTTTATGGTCCAGCTCTCACTTCCATACATCACTACTGGGGAAACCATAGCTTTAACTATACGGACCTTTGTTGGCAAGGTGATGTCTCTGCTTTTTAAGATGCTGTCTAGGTTTGTCATTGCTTTTCTCCCAAGAAGCAGGCGTCTTTTAATTTCGTGACTGCTGTCACCATCTGCAGTGATCAAGGAGCCCAAGAAAGTAAAATCTCTCACTGCCTCCATTTCTTCCCCTTCTATTTGCCAGGAGGTGATGGGACCAGTGGCCATGATCTTGGTTTTTTTGATGTTGAGCTTCAGACCATATTTTGCGCTCTCCTCTTTCACCCTCATTAAAAGGTTCTTTAATTCCTCCTCGCTTTCTGCCATCAAGGTTGTGTCATCTGCATATCTGAGGTTGTTGATATTTCTTCCGGCAATCTTAATTCCGGCTTGGGATTCATCTAGTCCAGCCTTTCGCATGATGAATTCTGCATATAAGTTAAATAAGCAGGGAGACAATATACAACCTTGTCGTACTCCTTTCCCAATTTTGAACCAATCAGTTGTTCCATATCCAGTTCTAATTGTAGCTTCTTGTCCCACATAGAGATTTCTCAAGAGACAGATGAGGTGATCAGGCACTCCCATTTCTTTAAGAACTTGCTGTGGTTGACACAGTCAAAGGGTCTTAAACCGTCGTAATAGTCGTCTCTTAAACCGGGAAGCCCATTTCAATACACTTCTAATAGGACTTTGATTGTAACTAACAGAGGACTAAGTTTAAACCTAATGGGGTGTTGCAGCTGGGGAGGGAACGGCTAGCTGAGAGCCTTCTTACTGGCTACAGAGTGAGTGAAGAACAGGTCAGTGTTAGAAACTGAGATATGAAAACTAGGAGCTATGTGGCACCTTAAACCTAGGTTATGGGCATAACACTGGAATGTCTAGGTGTTTTGTTTTGTTTTTAATAACAAGAATACAAAGCTGAAAATGAATGAACTGCAACTAAGATATTATGTTCATTTTTCACATGGTCCAGCCCTTCCCCTGCCCACCCCCCTAATATTATTAAGAGGGTCTCTTCTCCAGTCCTCAGAGAATAGCTGGAAGTGGGGAGGCAGAAAGAACTCCTTTCCTTCCACTCCGCAGTTTTAATCTGAAATCTTAGGTGTGGTACTGCACCCAGAGCTCAGAAACTGCTCGCGCTAATGAAATTCCCTGTTGCAAAGTGTGCCTAGAACAATAGGAGTTTCGAACACTGGGGCAAGTGTGGTTATAGGTGTGGCAGAGGGGGGTGTTTGTGGTGCCTATGAGTTTCTCAGGTTTCCATGTGCCCCAAGAGCACAAAGAGGTTGGAGACTCCAAACCCACCACACACACTTATCTTTAATGCTGATATTTAGTAGATGACCATCCCATTTATACTATTTATTTATTTATTTATTTATACTCCGCCCTCCCCAGTCAAAACCGGGCTCAGGGTGGCTAACACCAATAAAATTACAATAAGACATATAAGAAAAGAAAACAATTAATTAAAATACAGATTAAAATACAATATTAAAATCTAAAATTTAAAATGCAGCCTCATTTTAAGTAGTCCATAAATCAAAACCACGAGGGAGGAAAACACAGGGGTCAGACTGAATCCAACCCAAAGGCCAGGCGGAACAGCTCTGTCTTGCAAGCCCTGCGGAAAGATGACAAATCCTGCAGGGCCCTGGTCTCCTGTGAAAGAGCGTTCCACCAAGTTGGGGCCAGTACTGAAAAGGCCCTGGCCCTAGTCGAGACCAATCTAACCACCTTATGGCTTGGAATCTCCAGAATGTTGTTATTTGTGGACCTTAAGGTCCTCCACGGGCATACCAGGAGAGGCGGTCCCGTAGGTACGAGGGTCCTAAGCTGCATAAGGCTTTAAAGGTCAAAACCAGCACCTTAAACCTGATTCTGTACTCCACCGGGAGCCAGTGCAGCTGGTAAAGCACTGGATGAATGTGATCCTGCAGCAAGGACCCCGTGAGGAGCCTCGCTGCGGCATCCTGCACCTGCTGGAGTTTCTGGGTCAGCTTCAAGGGCAGCCCCGCATAGAGCGGGTTACAATAATCAAGCCTGGAGGTGACCGTCGCATGGATCACTGTGGCCAGATCAGGATGAGAAAGGTAAGGGACCAACTGCTTAATACGTCAGAGATGGGAAGATGCCACCTTAGCTGTGGCTGCAACCTGCGCCTCCCTGGAAAAGGAGGCGTCAAAGGTTACACCCAAACTCTTGACAGAAGGCACTGGCACTAATTGAGCCCCTGCAAGAGATGGGAGTTGGGCCCCCAACCCCATGTCGCCCCGACCCAGCCAGAGGACCTCTGTCTTCAAAGGATTTAGCTTCAACCGGCTCCCACGTAGCCATCCAGTCACAGCTTCCAAGCACTTGGTCAGTGTGTCCGGGGCCAAGGCTTTTGACTTTTTTCTGCACTACAACGAATGCCTTTCTTACAGCCAAAAACAAGCCATATTTATTCAGTAAGTCCCACTGGTTTCACTAGGACTGAACAAATGAAGCTGTGGGGCTTAGGAGTCACTCCTTAGGGCCTGCAAAGCTGGCAGCATCTCACCCTTTTTCGAACACTCTCCCTTGTGGAGTGTTCCCTCAGCCGCTTCTCCTCTCCCCTCTCCTTGGCAGTCCTCCAGGCAGCCGCTCCTGTTGCCCCGGTCTCTGAGCTGCCCTTCCCCCCCCCAAAAAAAGAGAGATGCCTCCGCATGCCACCCCACAGGGGCATGGGCAGAGGATTCCCCCAGCCTTAGTTGTCCCATGGAGACTGGCCAAAGGTAAACGTGAGGCTAGCACCTTACCTTGGGAGGCAGCAGTGGCTGCAGCAGGGCTGCTGCACCAAACAGCTTTGTAAGCCTTTGGGAGGCAGGGATGCAAGAGGTCATCAGAAGAGGGAGAGTAGGAAAGAGGGACAGAGGCCAGTGTTGCCCACAGCACCCCTGAGCATCACCCATGGCACCCCAGGGTGCCATGGCACACTGGTGGAAAACCACTGCTTTAAGGATATTTCTTCTCCCGCAAAGGAGTAGGGCTTGTGAGAAGATCAGACTGTGGGACTACAGAGTGACTAGCCTTTTTGAGAACAGGCTGCCATTTCCCTTGGACCTGTCCAGGGTTCTGAAAGACCTGTCTTTGGCTGTTCTTGCTTTCTGACCTATGACCTTTAAGAGCAATCAAACTCATTGCCTGTTATTCTCCTCTTACAGCTCCCTACACCAAACCCCTGCCTCACCTGTTACCGAAGACTGGACAACATACAGGGAACTAAATAAAATCAAGGTATATCCAAATGTTGGGATGTCTTATCCTTCTGTTGCTCAGAACAACACTGTGTGTAATCCAATCCAAATACATCTGGGAAAGTGGTTGAGTTGCCAAGATTCCAACAAATTATTATTGCAATGTGATGAAACAAATTCAGAATGCCCAGGCAGACATTCCAAGTTTAGTTAATGGATAAGATGATTCATTGTTATAACATAGCAAGTCTGAATGGAAAGACAAAAGCCTGAGACTATGTTCAGAATTCAAAGGTTGGAAACTTCCAGATGTGAGTATAAAATGTTACTGAGCCAGAGGTTCCCAAACATAAAAAGCATACCATCAAAATTTTGGAGAATAAACTCATTCCTAGAACCTTTTCAGAGAAACCATTTCACCACAAAGGTCCAGACCTGGCTACGTCTACTTTATCGGCAATGCTATTACTCCTTGCTTTCCAAAACTTCAGTTGCTTTTTCCACCAGAATCACAGACATGGTCATTGCTAAGACACTGTAAGCAAAAACCCTTCCTCATTTGAGCAGACCTCACTGGGTGCAACATGGCTCATCCTGTCAGTACACAGTGTTCCTTGACTGCAGGAGTGGGAAAGGTTCCCAGCGCATTCACTCTGTATGCGCTGATGTACACAGGATTGGGGGATGGGACTGTCTTCTGTTACATCCAATGGAAATCCTTCCACTTGCAGGCACTGGACCTGCACCAGAAAGATACTGTCCTGTCTATAAGAATTGTGTATAACAGACAATCAAGATACATGAAATGGCAAATATATATAAGGATTTGTTTTATTCAGATTATTTTAGTTCTTTGGGTGAAGCTAAAGCTTTGCGCCTCTCTGCTGCTGTTTTAAGTTAATTTCATAATTTTTCTGTATTTTTATACAGTTAAACTTAGTTTCATCACATTTATTCTAAGTGATCCTGAATGCCCTTTTGGGGTAAAGAGGGAGGGTTAATAAATTAATGTTTACATATAGTCATTGTAGGACTGAAGCAAAACAGCCCCTCATTTCTGCAACCTGATTTGTTGGTTGCTAAGGTCAGGGTAATTTCAACAACTGGGGGAAGAGGAGGGGGGAAACCGTACTGGTATTTCCCCAAGCTCCTCCATCCTGCTTGCTACTGTGCAGTAACCAACATTACTCACACTCAGAATAGACCCGGTGAAATTAATGAACATGTCTAAATTGGGTCCATTAATTTCAATGGATATACTACAAGCATTTTAGGATCCACATGTTTTAGCAACAGAACAAAAAGGTATGCATATGATTACTTATTCTACGAAAAAGAAAGGTGAGGCTTTCAAGCATTCTGGTCCAGTAGGGAAATTGCTTTGAAACGCAGCTCTCCAAAATCACTAGAAATTATGGCTCAGCTAAAAGGGGAATTCTATCAGCATCCAAAGCTCCCCCTGCCAAGCCTTTTTTTTTGGGGGGGGGGGTTTCCACTGTGAGAAGCATGAACGTGTTTGGCCTATTCAGGAGTCATTGCCCTGAATATGTTTTTATTTGCCTTCACAATCCTGACCAATTCCATGGAGCCCCCCCATGTAAATCAGCTTCATTTGGCCCATATCAGCCTATAGACAAAACTGAAAGGCTATGTCATCCCACCCAGATTGGCTGTGATAATTCTAGGGAGGAAAAATGAACTCCTAAGCCAAAGGGGTGAGAGTGCTGAAATTGTGCAAAAGCAGCAGCAGATCAGCAGAACAATGATAGCTAACAACAGAACAGCATTACGCTAGGAAGTTTCCATCAGGATTTTAAGAGCCCTATAAATCAAAAGAGGAGCTATTCAACAATGCCCTAATAGGAATGATTCTTATGATCTAATGCAAGACATGCAGATTTGAACATACTTCAGCTCCGTTAAACTGCCATCCTCATGTTGACTCCAGTACAAAGGAAATTTGCCACTGCCTGTGCAATTGCTAATCCACCTCTTACCCTGTTTCTTGCTCCCATGTGCCTTTTTCCACCCAATAATTTTTGCACGTCACAATTTATTGTACTAGTGCCTTTCCTGTGACACAATTCCTCTCATGGTCAAATCATTAACATAATATAGAACAACTTTTCCAGTAAGAATATTTCAACTTCACATGGTTCACTGCACAAAACCTCCATAGTTTCCTTTGTTGCAAGAATCTTCTCTGCAAACAAAAGAACACTGTGAGACCTTCCAAGACTACGTACTTGATTTATACAGTAATTCCCATTTTTGTATTTCAGAAGAGTCTAACCCAACAGTGTTGAAGCACTCATTATACATGCACACAACAGTGTTAGAAACTCAGATGCATAAACTAATTGCCAAATAACACCTTAAACCTATGTTGCAGTCAATACAACGGAATGTCTAGGAGACTTTTTTGCAATTGAACTTGTTGCTATTATTATTGTTATCATTCATTTCATTTCTATACTGCTTTACATTTTAAGGAAAAATCTCAAAGCCGTTTACAACACATTAAAACATCAAATACCGGTAAAACAATCCAGGATAAAACAAATTCAAGCTTAAAGAAAAAGACTTCAGATTCTTCTCTAAGGGAAATTTTGCTTTCCCCATATTTATTTACCAACTTAATTTAAATAGCTGCCCCATGACAGAAGTACTCTAGGAAGCCAGTGTGGTGTAGTGGTTAGAGTGTCAGACTAGTACCTGGGAGATCAGGATTCAAATCCCAACTCAGTCATGAAGCTCAATGGATGACCTTGGACCAGTCACAGCCTCTTAACCTACCTCAAAGGGTTGTTGTAGGGGTTAACTGAGGAGGGGAGTGAACTGTGTACTGCTTGGAGAAAAGGGTGGGGTATAAATGCAATAAATAAACTCTTCAGCTTACTTCCTTAAAAAAGCTGGAGGGGCCAGCTAGATGGAGTTGTCAGTCGCCAACCTGGCATCCAGAGATCTGTTGAAGATTCATTCCCAGTGTCTGCAGTCATGGGATTGTTGTCTATCACATGGTGGTGTATGTTTTTCATCCACAGAGTGAGACAGGATGTTTGTGTTACTGTGTTCCGTGAAGTGGGACTACAGTGGATGCTCGGGTTGCGAACGTGATCCGTGCGGGAGGCACGTTCGCAACCTGCAGCATTTGCAACCTGCAGCGCTGCATCTGCGCACGTGCGGGTTGTGATTCGGCGCTTCTGCGCATGCACAATGCGCGTTTTAGTTCTTCTGCGCATGCGCGAGCACTGAAACCCAGAAGTAACCCGGTCCGGGACTTCCAGGTTCAGAGCAGTGCGCAACCCGAAAACGTGCAACTTGAAGCAGCCGTAACCTGAGGTATGACTATATTGTCCTTTGTTCTTTCTCTTTGCTGCCTGATGCTAAAGAAAGAGTGAGCCATGTTGCAGTGCTCCGTGTGTGTTTATATGTAAATAAAAGTAGATTAGCCAAAATACTGAGTTGCTGAGTTCTGGTACGCAACTGCACAAACTCTGCGGATCCGTAAGTGTGCTGATGTTTCTTGGCATCAGTTGCTGTGATGTTCGGACTGAAGAAAGCTTTTGAAGCTCCCGAACGATCGACCAGGAGGGAGGGAACATGCCAGTCGGGCATGTGTCTCTGCCAGGGTCCTACTCATGTGTAGAAGATCCTAACAAGATCTCCCCATTGTTGCAATTGGACCAGCAGTACTCGCAGAATGCAGCTGGCGCCTGGGGAATTTTGAACACTGTACACTTACAAAATAGAGGGGAAATTGTCAAAACTATGAAACACTGATCACTTTACTTGAAAATGCCATATGCCCCAAGATTCCAGGTGGTAAAAGTTCCCATCAGCCAAAAGGAACAGCTTTATATGAAATAAATCAGCCTTCTGTGTAATGCACACTTACAACTAGCATGAGAAAAATATGGGTAAATAAATATTGCTTACAACCCATTTCCAACAGTTTTTGTGACAGCTTATAAATGCTTAGGTTGGATCAGCCATTCTATTACATGCACCTGAACAGCTATATGCACCTGAACAGCTGCACAAATGATTTCCATGGAGGAACACCAGCATTGCGGAAAAATATTTCGTTCCTATGGTGGTAGAGAGAATATTTAGGGCTCAGGTGACAATATGAAAGAACAAAGCCACCGATCTAACTACTTAATTGTAGCAAAGTAAAAAAAAGAACTCTGCTAAGCTCATTAAATTCCTGATGCTTTCAGAATAAATGAAGCAAATATATATTGGGGGATAATCCAGAAATGGGTTTACTCTGGTGTCAGAGCAAATGCAGAAATTTAGAAAGGACTTGCACAATTTCCCAACTAACTGATTACTATTTCTTGTATCTTCCTTCTCTCTGCTCTGGATTCTGAGTAGTATTAGCCACCCTTAGCATCCCTGCAAATGTCATTTCATATTTCCATTCATGCATCAATAAACTAAAAACCCAATTCTGTTTATAGCTTTAAAATACTGCTAAATCAAGCACTACTGAATTCATTATAAGACAGATAAATACTAGTTTCCATTTTGTCACCCCTGTGGGTTTTTCTTTAACAAGGCTATTTCAAATAAAACCACAGTGCTGATGAAGGGAATCATCAGCATTCCTAACCAAAGCTAAAATTTATTTGGAGAAGTCACACTTAGAGGGTGAAGTTTTTCTTTGAAGTTGAAGATTAAATAGAGTAACTTGGCTAAGATTCTTATAATCATTTGTGCAGAGTTTTGGGTTCAGTAGATAATACAGAAGTGCTAACCTGATGCTCAAAACTTCAACATATACCTTCAATGTATCCTTCAAGGTTACTACCTACCTACCTATCTATCTACCGCATTTATTATTTTAAAAATATTATTGCTTGTATTTTTATTATGGCCTTCCAGCAAGGTAAAAGTGGAATTTAAGCTCCAGAAAATTATGTGAGGTAAGTTAGGTTCAGAAAGCGACTTTTCCAAAAACAGCCATCCTCCTGGACAGGGATGTGAATCTTAATTTCCCAAATCTAAACCCAACACTAAATCCTGCAAAAGCTATTTCTATAATTAAAAGTTATTAAACATGAGAAAATAAATGGTCTTTAAAAGAATGTACCGTAAAGGACAAAAATGTGTAAGAAAACACAGTAATATGTACTTCACTGGATTGAAAACCAATAAACATTTGGTGTGTTTTTTTTTATATAAAAAAAAGTATGAAACGTATGTTGATATTACTATTTGCTGCTTCATGACTGCATAGTACTTTATTATTTTAGTAGGATGCAGGAAACCACCAGCTATGGGCTGGGAAGTATTCTGTGCATCATTGTCCCCCCAAAGCCATCCTCTGGCATCAGATGGCTGACACCTGCTGAAGTTCACCTGCAAGGGTGAGGGGTAAAGGTAAAGGTAAAGGGGCCCCTGACCATCAGGTCCAGTCGTGTCCAACTCTGGGGTTGCGGCGCTCATCTCGCTCTATAGGCCGAGGGAGCCGGCGTTTGTCCGCAGACAGCTTCCGGGTCATGTGGCCAGCATGACAAAGCTGCTTCTGGTGAACCAGAGCAGCGCATGGAAACACCGTTTACCTTCCCGCCGGAGCGGTCCCTATTTATCTACTTGCACTTTGATGTGCTTTCAAACTGCTAGGTGGGCAGGAGCTGGGACCGAGCAACGGGAGCTCACCCCGTTGCAGGGATTCGAACCGCCGACCTTCTGATCAGCAAGCCCTAGGCTCTGTGGTTTAACCCACAGCGCCACCTGGGTCCCTAGGGTGAGGGGAGACACTTCAAATAGCTTGTTCAACCCTGTGCAAGTTCCATTCTTACCTGCCCCACACCTGATGCCATATATGATGTCATGTGTAAAGTAGGTGACAGTGGCTTGTCCAAAACATCCTCGCAGGCCTGGTCGGACACATTTGGTTCCCCACCCCTGAATTAACTAATAAACATTACTCATAAAAAGTTAAGTCTAAACAGTTCTAATATTGCATATGCATACTTTCTAGTGAGTCCCCACACCCACCCCACTGAACTCGGTGGGTCTTACTTCTGAATAAATGACTGGGATTGCACAGCGTATCTGTAATCCTATGCACACTTACCCAAGAGATATCCCTTTAGCATAGTGGATGTACATCCAAATGAGCATGCATGTGTAGGATCGAGCTGCACATCAGATAAATCCCAGTGCCAGCTTCACTACTAATTAACCATTGATTGCTGCTTGGATGTCACTTTTGCTGTCCACACGCCATCTCTACAGTGCAGTTACCAAGCACCTGTTCATAGGACCCCAAATCCATCCTCTCTAGAAGGAACCATTGTTCTGCTCTTTCTCCCACCATAGGGAGAACCTCTCAAGACTGTTAAATATAGTGTGTTAGCTTATACATTATTCCATCTGGGACGTCCAGGTATAGGGTGGTATATAAGCTCAATAAATAAATAAATATTCAAATGCAATTGTCAGTAACAGCTTTCCTTAATCTTGCAACCAGAAATAAAAAATAAGAATGTTCCAATTTGTGTAGTGCACTCTTTTCCTTTCAACTCATTTTCACAACCACCCCTTTTACTACCGGTATGTCCTTCTGCTTAAATGACTTGATCGTAGTTTCTCAGCTGTTATGTTTTTTTCTTGGAAGAATCCAAATTAGCCATTGGCTGTGTGTGATGCATTTAAAGGCAAAATACACAACCTAAGACCCTGTTGTTGTTGTTGTTGTTGTTGTTGTTGTTGTTGTTGTTGTTGTTGTTGTTGTTGTTGTTGTTGTTTTGCCTTTGGTTCCTGCATCTTTTAAGGGACAAAGCTGAACATTATATTGCAGCTGTGTGTAACAAAGTCCCAATATATCTATTTTCCTTGATAAGTAATAGGAGGGTAGGCAAGAAAGGGACGCTTAACCCTTCTTTTCCTAGCTACTTATTTCTTGAAACATTCCTTCACAAATACACACATGCGGAGAGGTAGCGCTGCTTTCATCCTTCAGGCCACCACAGCTATATTTGCCAAATAAATGCAGTTCTGTAACAAAAGCTTCCAGGCCAATTGCCCCCTCCTGAGGTCAATTTGCAATGGAGAAGGCCCCATTGCAGCTTCATGGCACGTAGTGGAGTACAGCCTGTAGCTTGCTCACAGAGGCTAGCAAAATTCTCTGAGCTAGGGCTTAGGAACACTCTAGGGCTATCCTCAAAAAAGCAGCAAACTTTACAAGCACCAAAATTACCCTTTGACTCAAAATAAAATCCAGGTGAGGTAAATATTTCCAACTCCCCTGCCCCTGCACCTGTTGTGATCCACCTTCCCTATCAATCCACACTCCCCCCCCCATTGCAGCAGCCTCTGGGAGAACTACGCATCCCATATTGATTGGTCTTTGTGCCCTGGTGTGCTGTGATCTGGGATGGAACTGTCCCTTCTGGGCACCCCGGCTCTTGTTTCCACCATAGCAATTTGCATATCAGGAAGGAAAAGGATGATGTAATTAGAGGGGGTTGGTTCTGTAGGGAATGGGAAAGATGGCAAAGATGGGTTTGGAGAAATCGTATAAGATCTGAACTTTTTAAAAGTTACTGAATCACTGCCAAGTTAATCTGAGGCAAGCTTGAGAGAACTTGCATGTATCTATGTGCCTGTGGTCATTTCTTGATTAGTTTATTGAGTAAGATTGGCTGTATTACTAAATACATTTACAAGGCAGTAAACTACATTAACACAATGAAACTTACTTACAAGTGAACATGTATAGGATTCTGCCAAGAGGGTAACTTGGGTTCAGTATCTGAAAGGTCCCTTACTGAAATTTGCTTCGATTTGCTTCACAGGTGCAGTCATTTATGTGATGTGATTAAACACACACATATGTGGTTAACCACACAGGCACAAACCTTCAGTTTTTGTGGGAACACGGGAATCTGCCTTTATATAAGTCAGACCATTGGTCCATGTAGCTCAGCATTGTCTACACCAGTGTTTCCCAAACTTGTATCTCACTGTTTTTGGACTACAATTCCCACCATCCCTGACCACTGGTCCTGCTAGCTAGGGATGATGGGAGTTGTAGTCCAAAACAGCTGAAGACCCAAGTTTGGGAAACACTGATCTACACTGACAGGCAGTGGCTCTCGGGGCTTCAGGCAGGGAGTATTTTTCAGGTCTAATAATTAAAATAAAATAAAATAGGAGGTTGTCAAGCTCATGACTCAACATAATACATGGCTGATGGGCTATGTTTAGTGAAGTGAGACACAAACTGGCCTACAATTGAAACTGTAGCCAATTTTAGTTGCATTGCCACTATTTGCTGTGCTCTAGTCAGGGGCGTGGTTAATGCTAAAAATCCTAGACTTGGCTAAGGAAGGGATTCGGATGGGAGAAATCACAATTGTTAACAAATCTTCTGTTAAATATAATTCACACACCCCACAGTTGTGCTACACACCATGCCTTAAAGCCACATGGAGAAAGCACATATTTCTGATAATTTCCAGGAACACACTAAAAGTCAACACACCAGAAGCTTGTTTCCCTGCTAACATTTTTAAAACTTTGCAATAAAGTGGCTTTAAAAGTTTGAGATTCAGCAACCCCTGATTCAAATTCTGCTAAGCTTCAAAATCTAGTGCATAGCATTGGGCAACTTTGGGAGATTTTTTGGGGGGGGCAAGGTGTTTTGACTTTTACTTTATGAGAAACGTGAGGTACAAACATTAAATAAACTACGTTTTCCGTAGTACAGGCATCCCCAAACTTGGCCCTCCAGCTGTTTTGGGACTACAACTCCCATCATCCCTAGTTAACAGGACCAGTGGTCAGGGATGATGGGAATTGTAGTCCCAAAACAGCTGGAGGGGTGAGTCCGGGCAGAACCCCCATCGTTCTGCCCGGACACTGAGGTCCAGTACCGAGGGCCTTCTGACGGTTCCCTCGTTGCGAGAAGCCAAGTTGCAGGGAACCAGGCAGAGGGCCTTCTCGGTGGTGGCGCCTGCCCTGTGGAACGCCCTCCCATCAGATGTCAAAGAGAAAAACAGCTACCAGATTTTTAGAAGACATCTGAAGGCAGCCCTGTTTAGGGAGGCTTTTAATGTTTAATTGTTTTATTTCATTTTTCTGTTGTAAGCCGCCCAGAGTGGCTAGGGAAACCCAGCCAGATGGGCGGGGTATAAATAATAAATTATTATTATTATTATTATTATTATTATTATTATTATTATTATTATATAATGTCTGCCTTAGTAGATTGGACTGTAAATAACTCACTTTACAGGGTTGTGAAGACTGCAGTCTTACATGCACTTACTTGAGAGAAAGTCCTACTGAAATCAGTGGCACTTTCTTCTGAGTAAATCACAGGTGCCCTATTTGACCTCAGGGTTCTGCCACATATCTGTGTCTTAGCTTCCATATAGCTATGGAACCATGTTAGTGCATGGTGCTGTTAACACCAAGGTTGCAAGTTCAACGCCTGCATGGGATGGCTGCATATTCCTGAATTGCAGGGGGCTGGACTAGATGATCCTGCAGGTCCCTTCCAACTCTATGATCATGAATTGGCCATCCATCTCAAACACCTACTCAGGTTTTAATGTGTTTCCCTATTATTTTTCTAAGTATCAATTGTCTCTAGGGAGTGAAGTGTAGGTAAAAGAGAGTTAGCAGTGCTTGCTAATGTCTACCTCCAAGAAGTCCTATTTATTTATTCTTATTCTTATTTATTAAATTTTGTATTGCCCTTCATCCAAAGATCCTGGGGTAGTTCACAACAGAAAAATGCAAAATGAGATTACAAAATATATAATAAAACAAAAAACACAAACCAATAACCCTCCGCCTCAATTTAGTCAGTGGGTGTAGGCATGTAGCCCAAATGCATCTTTCCTTTAACTTAGTACTTTGTGCATTGGATAGCACTTCATGCATAGTTATTTTCTCAGAGCAGTCACTTAGTGCTTGACGCATTTTATGCCTTTCACAAAGTGACAGTGTAATGAGAAAGCCACGGTAACTGAAAGTAGGTAGGAGGCAGGTGTAGGTGCAGGAGGAGGACTATGAGGAACCGCTGTAAATTCTCGTTTTCCAAGAGTCAAAAATCTGGCTGAAAGAAGCACTCTAGTTAAATTCCATGGCAATTACTCCATTTAATAAGCCGAGTTAGTAGTGCCAAGTCCCTAGTCACTGCCATATGATCACCACCAAATGTTAACTATTTTATAGCTTTTCTTAAAGCTTCTCCACACTAACTTTCCCCCTCAAGCACCAAAGTTACTTTCTGGGGAAAGACTTTCAGCAACAAACAGAAAATAAATAAATAAAATTCCCCAAAATGCAGCTCCGTAATTTTAATTATTCATTTTGGTTTAATTAATTGCTTTGTGTTTGGTACAGTTAAACAGCAATCTTGAAAGACCAATGAAATGAACCAGAAAGTGTCATTTTCTCTATGGATGTCATGACAGTATCTTAATATGTAACTGCTTGTTTGCATCAGCATATATGACACAGACAGGAAAGCTTTTATTAGTTAAAAAAATTATATGCATCCTTTGCTCCTACTGTACTATTGCTCACCTATCAACAAACACTAGGATCTGAAATAAGAACAAACTGATTTTCTCTTGCTCCAGGTCTTCAGAATTCTCACCAGATAAGCCAACAAAACACACCTCTCTCTCCCGCCCACAGGGGAAAAAATGTCTTATTTTAAAAATGCTTTCCAAGCATTGAAGCTCCTGAACGTGCTAGCCAGTAAGGTTTGGAGCGCTCCCTTTGAGATTTATTGGCATTCCTAAGTGCTTTTTATAACAAATCACTGGCTCAACTTATTTTAGCCATTGCTCACCAGAGTTCTCAGTCTCGGGTACCTGTTTCCAGTGCCAGGACTCATCATACGAATTAAAACAACAACAACAATAACCCAATGCCTCGGAGCACAGATAGAAGGGCACTGCTCTGAGACTCAGTGGAAAGGCTGGATCCACTTCAGAGAGTGAGTTTCAGCTGCAGCCTTTCCCATTTGAGCTAAGGATGCATTCGCTAGATCAGGAGGGACAACAACCAAATCAAAGGTCCTTCAGCTTCAATTCATGGGAGGCAGAGAGCGAGCAGGGAAAAGAGAGTTTCGTCCTTTGGCAAGAACTATAAAGAGAAGCCATCAGGAGACACAAAACAGTTCAGGAGCCCTTTGCGCACCAGCAGGTCCCACCAGCTGAGAGTCACAGGGCAGGAAAGCTGGGCGCAAATATTCGCCCAAGTCCCAGGCGTAGCGGAAGGGCGCTTGGAGCAGAGCAAACGAGGGGGCTCTGGCGCGCGCGCACGTCTCTGTGGAGGCGCAGTCCTTCTTCCCAAGGACCCCAGACCCACAGAACCGAGTCGACCGCCCTCCTCCATTCTCGCAAGGAACGCCGAATTGTTCCGACAACAATACCAAGACGCGCTTCTTAATTTGGAAACTTCCATCTGCCCAGCGTCGCCATTCATCTCTACCGGGCCTTCCCACCCCCACCCCTCAGCCCACCCCTCCCGTTTTCGCGCCTATTTTTGCAGCCTTCGCGAAAGGCGCCTCAAGGCAGCAGGAAGACCGCCGCGCAGATTCCCCGCTGTCCCTCTTCCCGCCTTTTAAGCCCCAGAGGGCAGGCTCCGTCTCGTCTCCGCGAGGGAGAAGTGCGTGGGGATTGTCGTCCCCTTTCCCCCCCAAACCTGAGATGAATATGGACGAGGGCGGGCGCCGAGGCTCCCCTCGCGAACTTACCGCTCCCGGGCTGGGCTTGGGCTGCGAGCAGCTTCTCCTCTCTCCTGCCACCAGCCGAGCTCTTCTTCATCCTGCGGGAGGCTGTCCCTGCGCGCCCACCGAGCCGCCCTCAGCCAGCCATGCGCCTGGAGGGAGGGAAAGCGAGGCGGGGGGGGGGGAGAAAAAAAAAGCAGCCCGGCTGGGACTGAGGGGGAAAGGCGGGCGCGCGCGCACACAAGCCGAGGCGAAAAGGAGCAAGCCGGCTGGGCGAAGGAGCGCGGGAGCAAGGCGAGCGGGTGGGAAGCGCCACAGCTGGAGGGGGTCTCTGCGCTCCTTCGGGCGAGTCGGCGGCTGCCCACGCCAGCTTCCCGCCGGGCAATTCGCCTCAGAAAGGGAGCATCCCCGGAGAGCCTCGTGAGAGGAGATGGCCGATGGCCGGCCACTTGCTGCCTGCTGCCTTTCCCTCGCGTCGGCAGCAAAGAGCGAGCGACAAACGAAGCAGCGCCTCCTGACACGCGCGAGGGGGAAGAAAGTTGGCAGTGTGGCAGCTCGCCCCCGAATGGCCGCCCGGAGAGCGGCTGGCAATGGGGGCAGCAGAGAACCGAGCCCACGAGGGCGAATGGGGGTCATCGCAGCATCCTCCTTTCTGTTTATGTTTATAGTCCTGGGGAACCTGGCCGGGAAGTCAGTTGCTCATTTCGTTCCTTTATAAATGTCCTTTGTGCTTATTCCCAAGTAAGGCTGAAAACCTCCCTTACATGGGAGTAAGCCCTATCGTACTCCATGGAGCTTGCTGCTTAAGTAAACACAGTGAGGATCACAAACTAAATGCACCAGGGCAGCAGAAGCAAACTCCCGTTTTGTTTTTGCAGCCGTGGTGTGATTTAACTGGGTTGAACCGTGCAAAGCTTCCCATGGTCAAGTATTCCTTTCTTTATAAAAAAAAATCAGGATGGGCAAACCTTTGCTCATTTCATTGCTCTAACAGAGAAGTGGGCAGCTCCAGCCTGAAGACCAAATTAGTCCCATTACGGATCCAGTTTGGCCTGCACAGCAGTTTGCCACAAACCATGACCACCTGACATCATATGTGACTAAGGTATGTGGCAGGTAAGGACATGGCTACAAAGGTACAGCTGGGGGCTTAAAGTGAGCTCTTGGTTGTTCCTCTGTAAGCAGGGCTTGCTGACAACAAGCTCCACTGGGATCCACTGTACAGTATTAGGAAGAGGTTGAATCTGCCACCTTAGGCAAATGGCTTTCCCTCACCTCATGCATGGACCACCAATAACTAGCACCAGCTAACGGGTGTACCACTTGTGTACTGATAAAGCTGGCCTCTAAGAAACCAGTTTCCCAGGTTTATCGCTCCATTGTTTCTCAATGGGTAGGTTTGCTGTCCATTTACAGATAGACCCAACATCCGGATGTCATCTTTCCACCCACAGATGAAACTCTGATTTCTTTCCCTGGTTTCCATCACTCCCTCCAGCCCTTAATTAATTGTACAGCTGAGATCATCAACTTCACACCCCGTCTCCACTGCAAAAAAAGAGAAAGTGTTGTGATAACACTACTCTTAACCTCCTCCTTCCAAACAAAATGGGTTGCACTGTATTTATAATTTGTAATCCAGATGCACAATTCAACTCTATTTTCCATTCATTACATAAATAAGTTGCTGCTCCTCGTTCCACCCACCAGTACATGACTTTCGGGCAACCTTAAGCACTGATCATTCTCATTTTAGAAATTAAACACTGCCGGCGTTACATGCAATGCATATCGTACAATACCAATGAGATAGGCCATTTTCTACCTACCAATTTTTCACCAAGTTACTGGCCCCAAGTACACATGTGACAACATTAAGCCAAACCATAGCTTAGCATGAATGGGTTCTCCCAGCCACTTTGTTATCTCTGATCAATGGGTTGCTATCCTGAGCTAAGCCATAGCTGGGTGTGTCATCTGAATGTAAACTTGTGGTTTACCTCACTTCAGACAAATGACAAGCTGTGTGATTTGCAACTCATGGTCTGCCTGGAGGAGCTAAACCATTAACCTTGGTTTAGATGACATACTAAGTCAAACCACAGAGCAGAGCTGCATCAAAATGCTCAGGGAGGAGCAGCACATCCATGATCTCCTCTTTGGGACCCCACATGTTGTGATCATATCTCCCAAGAGTTTGTCTTCTTCTTTTTCTGAAATGCAGCTATGAGTTTGCTGTCCCTTGATTTCCTCACTCATGCATCCTGTGAGGATAACAGCAGTTCCAATAATAAAATTTAGATTTCAAAGATGGCACAGCAAGGGGGAAAGAATGAAACAACCCCCACTCCTTCTGCCCGATTCAAGTGCCTAAGCAAATTGGCCACCCATGTGTAAGGTAGCCAGATACAAAAAGGGAGAGAGAAGATGGAATCTCAGCAAGTGTCGCTTATATTCCTATTGAAACCTGCTGGAATTCCTACTACACAACTATCAAGTGTGTAGGAGCTCTGTCCCCATCCTTGTGGATGTGTGAGTAACACTGGGAGATCTGACTGCAGGTCTCCCACATCACACATACTGTAATTTGGCACTAGGCCCCACTGATCATAGGTGGGGGGGGGGTTCAGCACAGCCCAACTTTTGCTGAATCAAATCTGTGTTGAACTTAGTATGGGTAGTTCCAGATGGGGAGCTTAATTTGCAATGAGTCACTGAGATATCACAAATGGTTCGTTGGCAACATTTTTTTTTACTGGGTTTTTCCTATACTGGGTAAATTCAAATTGAAATGGAGTGGGTGGGTTGGATTACAAGCTGGCATTTTTAATGCCAAAAGCATCATGTGGGTAATGCAAAAACAAAAACCTTGTATCATGAAGACCATCATTCCCACAATAAGCACCCATCTGAAGCCACCCAGCACTCAGCAGTTAGACATAGAATGGATTAATACTTTTTGCTGAAAGGCAGAATATAAATATTCTTAAAACAAACAAACACAGATTGCTATTTTTTGCATGCAATTCATACAATATTTTGTCTGGTTAACTTTGTTGTTTTGAATTATGTTATGGTCATCTTTCAGTTTTTGTTAGATGTGAAAGCAATGGCTGTTCAGTTTACTACACAATAGGCAAAGTGGAACAAAAAATATTGTTTCATACAAGTCAATGGGATATGTATGCAGCTCTAAAATATGATAGTGTAACTATGAGTAAAACTCAGAACACTTCATACATCAGATTTGTAACCTGAGTGCTAATGTTATGTAATACAAGTAACTTCTAAATCATTCCTACTAATGTGTTTTTCCCTGTGTGTCAAATTATAGTACAGTAATGGTAGCATTAACATTAAAAAAGATTTCTATAGTTTATGTTAAAACAATGTTCTGCTCAGTGTCCTCAGTGTATTTTTTCATTTGAGCACTCATGAAAAATTCTCATTAGTCTATTTAAAATTCTTGTTTAATGTACTTTTATATTCCATTGTGGGGGGGACTTATTGTGGATGCACCCATGCACCTCTTTTTGTGAAACTATATTCACCAAATCCTGCAGCTGCTTTTAGTTTTTTTATTAAAAAAAATAGTGATGGTCTATCTCTGACATAGATTTGCCACCATCCATCCTCTGACATATTCTTAGGACCATGTCAAAAACAAATCCTTTTAAGCAGTCCTTACCCTTAAAAATGTACTGAATAACTAAATTTCAAAAGAATAGCCAACATGGTTAGATACATTGCTTATCAGCACTGACTGTTAACATAATAACTTATTCTTATATACTAAGCTTTAAATTGATACATTTTTTCCATAAAAGGGCAACTTTTCTTTGCAAAACATACAAATGTTTCTTTTTCTTTTTTAACCTTTGCATTTGTCACAAGGATTCACTTCTAGAAAACATTTTAATCCATTGTTTCCTCCCCATTTTCTCTGGCAGTGTCTTGAAACAAAATGCAAACAACCTTGAAGTTTGTTGATATTTGCTGTTGTTGAACATAAACTTCCAGTTATGTAGGATCCGACGGTCAAGAATTTCTAGCTTCCAAAGCCTGTTATCTATTTAATTATGTACATTAATCAGACTGGCAATTAAAGAACAAAAAGTTATTTCATTATTTTTATTTAATTGGATTACTTTAAATGTAGCAGCTATAAGCTCTGCTGCTGATCACAGCTGTCTTTGTATTGTAAGCCATGATTTTATATATGGAGACTAAGATATTATTCATCTTTACTTGTGACAGTGCCAGGATTTCCCCCCACTAAACGAGCATGTAGTATATTATCTGTATATGACACAAAAATATTCACACCTAAAACATGCACTAGGACCATTTGCATATAACATTGAACATTCTGATGCACTGTGGTCAGTGGAATGTTTGGCCATTTTTGTATGCACAATAGGGAAAGATGTGTTGATGCTCCCAACAGTGTGTCTAAATCTAAAACTTCACAAAATATCACCCATTTTTATTTTCAAAGTAAAAGCAGCAGTTTTGGTGGGTGCAGAAATATGTCCTGGAGTGAGAGCATGTGAAATCAATCAAGTGTGGGCAATGCTTCCTCCATTGATCACACAGGTGATTCCACCCAATTGGGACCATCTAGTGAAGGAATTATGTCGCAAAACCTCATAGCCAATAAGACTTGGCTAAATGCTGGTATCACTAAATACAACCAAATCAACCTGTGGTTCTATTCCATGTGATGGACACGGCAGTGGATCAAGCTGGAGCTTAACAGCAAGAGTCAAGAGTTTGACCAAGCAGAGTCAGGCAAAGCAAAGCAGTACAAAGCCTAGGTTTTATCATTGTCTGTGCAAGAAAAGATAAAGGTGGTCCTGGGATAGAAATGTGCCTTTCTAGGTTGTATAAAAAAGCAGACTTACCAGAAGTTGAATCACATCCTCCCATCAATCTAGCTCACTTTACCTTTTCCTTACTGGCGAAAGGTCTCAGGTTTTGCATGTTCATCACATCAGTCCTTAAAATGATTTGGGGTATGTTAGTATCTGTTCCATATTGTTTCAAGTGGTCCTTGTATCAGTTGACAAGGATTCGGTATAGGGAGTTGGGTACGTTTAACCAGGAAAAGAGGAGACTGAGATGAGAGATGACAACCATCTTCAAATATCTCAAGGGCTGTCACATGAAAGATAGAGCAAGACTGTTTTCTCCTGCTCCGGAGGGTAGGACTTGAACCAATGGCTTCAAGTTAAAAGAATGCAGATTCTGACTAAGCATCAGGAAGAATCTTTTGACAGTTAAGTCTTGTTCAACATTGGAACGGACTCCCTCTGAAGGTGATGGACTCTCTTTCATTTTAGGTTCTTAAGCAGAGGTTGGATGGCCATCTGTCATGCATGCTTTAGTTGAGATTCCTGCACTCTAATCCTCTGCTGGATTAGATGACTCTTGGGATCCCTTGCAACTCTACAATTTTATGATTCAAGGAATTGATACTAGATACAGCAAGCAGTATATTCCCTGACCCATTTCATCCAAACAGCAGGCTCTTGAGTTGCTTTAATAAAGTTCTAGGTACAGGTAGGTAGCCGTGTTGGTCTGATGTAGTCAAAACAAACAAACAAAAAAATCCTTCCAGTAGCACCTTAGAGACCAACTAAGTTTGTCGTTGGTATGAGCTTTCGTGTGCATTCACACTTCTTCAGATACCTATCTGAGGTATCTGAAGAAATGTGCATGCACACGAAAGCTCATGCCAATGACAAACTTAGTTGGTCTCTAAGGTGCTACTGGAAGAATTTTTTTTATTTTTTATTTTGTTTTAATAAAGTTGTTGCTTGTTTTCCAAGCCAACTCTAATGTAAGTCTTTTTTTTTATTCCCCACTCCCACTACAGGTACAATATACAGCCTTCAAAATTCAATTATTATTATTAACACCTACAGAATGCAACCTAATGCTACTATAAAGCCAGAAGTTTAAATACATTGTCACACATAAAACTGTCCATAAGTTTTGTTACATATTACAAAAGGAATCATACTGAAAGTCTTAATGGAATTCATTGTTGAGTGAACACACACTTATCTGCTCCCACAAACACACAGGGTGATAATGGAGAACCATATGAGTCATCTTTATTATCTGGTAATACCTCCTTTGAGCAAAGATATCCTTATTTTATCATGTTTCTATTCAAAATACAAGTTGATAATTAAAACATTTTTCATTGGGCGTGTATTGCTTGGTTTCCTATTTTTTAATTCAAAATGCACTCGTTGCTTGGGTTTTGAAAGAAACAGTATGAAGATGTGTCAGAAAGATGACTGGACCTCTTGAACAATGTCTTGTGAATGAATTAAGTTATCGGTGTGTAGGAGGTATAGGAACCTTGCCTTTTATATTCAGGAAGATGTCAAGACATTCGCAGTCCACAGCCACTATACAGATTGCCTTGAAAATTAAATTAAAAAGGCAAGTGCATAAGTCCATCTAACCCACCATTTAATCTGATAAAACGTGTTGCATGTTTGGATATGAAGAATTAACTTAAAAATTATCTGGAACTTAGGTCTACCACTCTGCTTTAACTGTCCAGGAATCCTTTACCTTTACATTTAAGGTAGCTATGGAGCTCTAAAGCAGTGTTTTTCAACCGCTGTTCCGTGGCACACTAGTGTGCCGCGAGATGCTGGCTGGTGTGCCGCGACGTGCGACGACGAGAAGGGCGATTTGCATTGTTACGTGCCTGGCGGCCGCCAATAAACAAAACTGACCCGCCGGAAAGCAATATTTCTCCTCCTCTTTCCCAAGAAGGGCGATTTGCATTGTCACGTGCCTGGCGGCCGCGGAAAGCAATATTTCTCCTCCTCTTTCCCAAAGCTCAGTGCAAACGAGCCTGGCGGCCGCCAATACACAACACTGAACTGCCGGAAAGCAATATTTGGCAAGTGTTTCTTACAGTCATAATTATAATATAGGGCGGCACAGAGTTAAATTTTTTAACTTTTTTAATGGTGGTGTGCCTCGTGATTTTTTTCACGGAACAAGTGTGCCGTGGCCCAAAAAAGGTTGAGAAACACTGCTCTAAAGCAGTGATGAAGCTGGAACTGACCACAGGACAAGATACCATGCCATATAAATGTTGCCTAAATAACATCTGTTAAGGATGAGAGCTTTAACACCTGTAATTTCCAGGCATTTTGGAGTTTCCATGAACATGTTACCTTTGCCCAATGCTGTTAAGGGTGAGTAGTGTCACCAAACAAAACCTGCCTATGCCTGTCTTTAGACACCAATCTTCCAGTAGAAATCTGGGCTAAGGCCTGCTGATAACCCTTTCCCCTGTAATGAGCTCCTCTCGCAGCCCCAAAGTGTTCAGTTTGGGGGGATGCATCCTGAAGGCTGCTCAATGCTTCTTTTCAAGGTGTTCTGAAAAAGAAGAGGAGGAGGAGGAGGAGGAGGAGTTTGGATCTGATATCCCGGTTTCTCACTACCCTAAGGAGTCTCAAAGCGGCTCACAATCTCCTTTCCCTTCCTCCCCCACAACAGACCCATGGTACACTATGAGAAAGGGACGCGGGTAGCGCTGTGGTCTAAAGCACTGAGCCTCTTGGGCTTGCCAATCAGAAGATCGGTGGTTTGAATCCCCGTGATGGAGTGAGCTGCCGTTGCTCTGTCCCAGCTCCGTTCTCAAGGGGCTAAGGGTGCTGGATCAGGCCCCCAAGCTAGGTGTTCGAACCCCTGCTGTGGTGGTGTTTTATCATCATCACCATCATCACCGTGGTGTTGCAGTGAAATCCAACTTTCTGATAGCCTACACATTGTGTGTCTTCGCTGTTCTCATTTCTATCTACTTATTTAATTTCAGGGGTCTTACTTACCTTAACTATTTGAACATGAGCATTCCCCCTTTTCTGTTTGGTTTAGTCTCCTTTCAGTTCTCCTGGTTTTAAATGCCTAACTCCAGAACTCCATATATGACAACAAGGGTATGACAGTTAAATTGTAAAAATGCTACGAATAAATATTATGCTTATAACGAAGTGTGCAGTTATTGCTAATTTCCCTAAGCAATTGTGGCATACAATCACCTCCAGTAAGGCTCCCCAAATTGGTAGTACTGTAAAGATGCATGTTAGATATGGGTTCGCATGCACATGTGTATAAATAATGAGAAGGTCTTGTAACACTGGTAACTCAAGGCTGCCATGAACTGTGCCAGCTTACAGAATTTCACTGATGATATAACACAGTGAAAAATGTAGCTATCTGCCACAGTCTGCTCAAAAGTGACATCCTAAAGAAAGCCCACGCTGCTATATCAGATATCTGAGACACATCCTTTTACTTCATTTGAATTTTTCTTTTACTTTTAGAATGCCACAGCTTCTCAGTTTATAGTGATGAGCTTGTAAAAATATTGCTATTTGTAGTTACAGATTAAACACATGTAGCTCAAGATTGGCTATTTAAATACCCTATATGTTTAACTTCCACTCTCAGTACAGTATATGAAATATTCTGCCTAAAAGATGAGAGGACAAGATTGGTTTTCCGTGAAACTACATCTGGCGCACTTTCATGAAAAAATTAAATGGAGCACATTGGTTTAGCATAAAAATATATATTTCTATCATAAATGCTGACCTCTGGGTCACTGATGAATTGTGGAATTACTAAGCAGAAAATGCAGGGGAATTTTAAAGATGATCAGACCTACTTCTTTCTATTTGAAAGTAGCACCCACATGAAATAACTTCCTACTTTCCCAGCAACTGTTCATACTCCTTGGTTTGGAGTCAGAGGGAAGAAAGATCCTAATTCTGCTACTAAGGGAACAAGAATGATTAAATGTTCATCCCAATGAAAATAATACAATGCAGAGAAAGCATGTCCTCATTGAGATGTGGATGTGGTTCCTCTGTATTACATTACTGTCAGTGGGATACATATTTGGATGGGCATTCCAGAAGTACCTTTGGCTCAGGAGCCTCAACAACAGGGGACAAGTTTATTCTCCTGCCCCAAGCAGCAATGGATGATAATAATGAAAATTGCTTCAAACTATGTATTAAACTATGGCAAAGAATGGATGATAGACAGTCAGTGCATCAGTATTTGAAAGCAAAATGGAGTGGTTCTCAATAGTAGCCTCACTTTAACCTTGAAAAATCTTGCAGTCTCTTTAATACACGTACCCTCTCCAAAACTGGCCAACCAATACACAACAGAGCCATAATTCTATTAAACAGATTTGCCTATTGCATTAACAGAAAGATCACCATCTGCTGACACAGACAAATATTTAATATTGTCCATAAATTAATAGGTTGTTCAATAGCATTTGTAAATGGTTTTTTACCTACTGCTCTTTACAGCATATTCTGCTTTCAGTGACTTTCAGATAGATACTAGTAAGAATTATTTTAAATTAACATTTTGTGCTGTATCTAAATTCTACTCACAGTACAGTCATTGAAATTAATGGGCCGAAGGTACCCATGCCCTTTAATTTCAATGGGTTTGCTCTGAGTAAGACTAACATTGTATAAAACCCCATGACTGGTGCTGTTAAGGGGTGAGGTAGATTGTTAGAACTGCAATTGTATGAAATGTGTCTAAATTCAAGAAGCTTCTGTAAGAGCAAAGTGAGAACCTTCAGAAGCAGAAATAAACCTCAATGCATTCTGGGTAACCTGCCCTCAAAATGCAGCACAGGTTATATGAACAGGCTGAATCACAAAATCAAATCAGAATTTCCAGTCACTGGTGACTAGGGCTGCCTAGAACCTGTGCTGATCTTAATGAAATACACTCAGTTGAGGATGTTTATGAATGTTCATCAATACATGTTCTCTTTTCCTGGAGGAAATTAGAACTTCTGCAGACATCCTACATGACACCGAAACCTTGTGTTTCAGAAAGCTCAAAAAAGGAGTAAAACAAAAATATCACCCTTCTCGCTGCAGAAAACAAAAATGGATCTAAAAACGAGAAGCACAATACACCATTGCAACAATCACTTAATAACTTATAACTCAGTATCTACCTATTTTTTTCTATTTTGTGATGGTTTAAAATACTTTGGCCAATTTATCATTCATACTTTGGACAGATTAGCTATTTGCCCTCAATATGAAATTATGGAGAAAAACAATATAGCTTTTGCTATTATGACCAAATTGCTAACAGCATGGTGCCTGATCAAATTAGAGTATATATCTTCTCTCAATATTTCCTGCTAATTATCTGCATTACCAAGTAAAGATAAGTAATAATATTAGTTTTAATTAGGTCATAAATGTTTGTGGGGAAATACAGCATTATAGAAACTATTTTTAAAACTTTTTATGGGGAAATTGGCAACTGAATCATAGTTATGTAAATTATATTTAGTAATAAAAATGCTGTGATCAACTATTGAGTTAAATAAGAAAGTGCACATGCATATCCTTCTGGATTATTAGAACGATGGGAATTATTGCGGTCATGTACACAATTTCAATCAAAATGTAAATAAAGATATGCAATTTGATCCATATTTCTATGCGCTCTCTAATGTGCACAAGGAGCCCTCATGTGTTGAGCCAAACTCATTTACATGGAGAAGAAAAACAAGTGGGCGACCCTGTGCCTAAACAGGAAAATTGCTTACAAAAATCACATATCTACATATGTACCTAGCCAACCATAAGATCCTCTTTGGAGGCTTTTCTCCAGCAGGTGAGGGAAAGCTGGTGGCTGCTAGTGAAATGGCCTTTTAGTGGTACCACCCCATAACTTTTTGTTGGTCTTTTTTTTAAAAAAAAAATGTTATGGTCTAGACCCCAAAGGCAGGGGCTGGGGCTTTTGAACTTGCCCATAAATGATCTGGAGTTAGGCCTGAGTAGTTATGTGGCTATGTTTGTTGATGACACCACATTTTTTAGGGTGGTAAAATGAGAAGGGTTTACCAGGAGTCCCAAAAGGATCTATTCAAATTGGGTGGATTGGTTTAAAATTGCAAGAGTGGTTCAATGCAAGGAATTGTAAAGTGATGTGCAATGGGGCAAAAAAAAAGTTTCCCCTTACTTCAAAGGCCAAATGTTGTCCTTCAGGCTTCTCTACCTGAAGGAGCATCTCCACCCTCATCGTTCTGCCCGGCCACTGGGTTCCAGCTCCGAGGGACTTCTGGTGGTTCCCTCCCTGTGAGAAGTGAGGTTACAGGGAACCAGGCAGAGCCTTCTCGGTAGTGGGGCCTGCCCTGTGGGATGCCCTCCCATCAAATGTCAAGGAAATAAACAACTATCTGATGTTTAGAAGTCATCTGAAAGCAGCCCTGTTTAGGGAAGTTTTTGATGTTTGATCTTTTATCGTGTTTTTAATGTTCAGTTGGGAGCCGCCCAGAGCGGCTGGGGAAACCCAGCTAGATGGGCGGGGTGTAAATAATAAGTTGTTGTTGTTGTTGTTGTTGTTGTTGTTGTTGTTGTTGTTACTCAGGATTCTTCCCAGGTCACACACTCTCCTGAAGCACACTGCTAACCAGCTCTGCTTTGCATCTTCCTTGAGTGTTTTTGCGTGGCTGGAATAAGTCCCTGAACTCTAATAAAACTTCTTCCTTAGATAGAAAATACTATTTATTTAAGATAATTTATATGTCACTTGATTCTAAGAAAACCTCTAAGGTGTGTGGGTGGGTGGGTGGGTGGGTGGGTGTAAATAAAATAAAACATTAAAACTATCAAGTTAATAACAGGTATTAAATATGTTTAAATATATTTAGGGAAGCTTTTAATCTTTAAGAAATTAATGTATTCTAATATTTCTGTTGGAAGCTGCCCAGAGTGGTTGGGGAAACCCAGCCAGATGGGCGGGGTATAAATAAATTATTATTATTATTATTATTATTATTATTATTATTATTATTATTAATTTCCAAATACTAAAAAGCACCTATCTGATGTCAATAGCCTCATCTACTACTGGAAGGTCACCAGAAGGTTGACCAGAATGGAATGTGGTCCTCTGGTTGGGGGGGAGGGAGGTTCCTCACACCCGACATGTACACTAGTGGGATCTGAGCCAGCACATAGGGTTGTCGTATTCTGAAGAGCAAAAAAAAAAAAAAAAAAGAGCAATAAAGGGGGGGGACACATTTGCCAGCTTCTACTTTTAACTATGGATCGCTATAACGACTCTACCCATGAAAAAGAGGACATGTCCTGGAAAAAGAGGATATATGGCAACCCTGCTTGAAATCACAATGGACAGCTCAAACCAGCCAATGTGAAAAATGTAAATTCCATGCGACAGATTGTCAGGAAAGGGGTGAAATATGTCAAAGTACTACATCCAGTACTAGTTTCTGAGGCTCGTTAGAGAGAATGAAAGCTATTGTGCTCATAACCTGTTTGTGGGCTTGACTGTTCTGTTATGGTTCTGCAGAGAAGCCCACAGCAAGGCAGACTGGTCATTTCAGCACCAAGGAGAGCTCAGTGAGCAAGTTGCTCTAATAAGGGTTAGAATGGTCTCTGCCAAGGTTCTGCTTCTTCCATGCTTTACCCATTTTTGGAAAACTGGAGTCACTTAATGGGCTAGCTCTCTGGCCAGATGATGGACACTTCTCCATGGCTCCATTACAGTTTGCAAGGAGTTATATTAGCACCCCAGTGCTGGGAGCACCACAGCTGCCATTTGGCATCTCTACCTGGTTGCTAATTTGGGTAAGAATGTTTTGGATAACAGGGAATAAAAATGTACCTGTGCATATGTTCTGTTACCATTCTGTTATGCAGTATAAGCCTGTATTTTTCTTGTATATATCAACTTTCTATATATGTATTGGAAATGCTTGCAATAGACACGAAGTTTAGCTTGATAGGGCCAATATGTTAATATATCTTTAAGAAAGGAGCAACAATTAGCTCCAAGAATATGAATATGAAAATCTCAAATGGCTTTTTGAAATAAAACATGGTGTATTCCCTTTAGGCTATGTTTCCCTTTGAAAAGGGGGCTCTAAACACAAGGAAGTCTGTGAAAAACTAGACCGATATGCTCAGAGGGATTACATTAATATTAAAAGACAAGCACAGGCATCAAGCATTTTTATTTCAGTATGTTAGACAGCAATCACAAGCTTCCTTGTTTAAGACCAGGATTTATTCATTTTGAACAGAAATTGCTAATCCTGTTCAAGGAAAATATTTTCAACATAATTTTAGAACATTTTATCATACAGAATTCTACTTTAAGTGCTTTAAGTGTAAAAGAGCATATTTCTTCTTTGTTTTAAAGATTAGTTTTCTTGCATTATTCTAGTCAGTCAAAAATCACCGGGAATGATTCAGCATATATAATCCACTATGCATCTATTTGCATAACATTAAGCACAAGCCAATCATGAACCCAGTGGACCATCTTGAAGCAGCAGATCCTGACCTATACCAGAAGTTTATACAGTGCTTTTTTTCGGGGGCGGGAATGCAGGGGTACACATACCCCTAAACACTTTTGTGAATCTAACAGGAGAAGAAACTAATTTTTTTTTTTTTAAGTTTCTTCTCCAGCACGGTGAATTGTCAGTTCCATTGCTACCCCTGATGGCGGCCTCATTTCCTGTGACAGTGTTTCCTGAGTCTCAGACAGAAGCGAGTGTTTAATGTGTGAAGTAGGAGTTGGAATCTAGCATGCTGATTGGTCAGTTTCTTTGTAAACATCTCCAATGGCAGCTTCATTTCCTTTCCCGGAAAAGAATTGGGAAGATGGTAGTGCACACAACGTCATGCCAATGTGGAAGTTATTGTGAGTTGTCAGCTGTGATATGAGATAATGCATGTTCTTTGTACTTTTGTCCATTTACTGTATTTATTTTGCCCGATTTTCTTGAGTCAAAATGAGAGCACCCCTAAATATTTTTCTTAGAAAAAAAGCACCGAGTTTATATAATAAGATGCTCATTGTTACTAGCTAACTGGCCTATAAGTTAATATTTTTATCCAAAGTAGCTGCCTCTTACTTCGTCACTAGTTGAACAATTGCTATGCCTTTACTTTCAAATTCCCAGTCCCATTTTGACTGCAGGTGATAGATATGATCAAAACTCATGTCTTGTTTGGCACATTGGAAGCTGCTTATTTTATTTAAAACCATTTCTAAACTACTTAATATTTAAACATATCTAAGTAGCATACAGAAATGCAAAATAAAAATAACAGATAAAATGGAATCATAAAAACACCGATACAGCATTTAAAACTAGTAAACTGCACAGTACTATAAAAACAATAATGGGGTCCAATTTTGTGGGTCAGGGAAAACCTGGGGGGGGGGAAATATGTTTCTTTACAAGAAGCCTCCAGACAGTGGACACAATGCATCTGAACTTCTACTTCCTTTCTGTGACCATTACTTTTATTATTACTTTATATCTTTTCTATTAACTGGGATAGATTGATTGAAGAATATAAACCAGGTAAATGCTGAAAGGCAGCTCTGGTGCTCCCAGTGATAAGGCTTCAGAGCAAAAGGGGGGGGGAGAGAGAAGAGTGGAGAGGTATTAGAGATTCCTTCCTGGATAAAGAAAAGCTAGCATTAGTGACATGTGTCTGTCACTTTGTGATGTGCAGAACCATCCACTCCCAGTCTTCCAACTCCTGCTTGAACTACCGTATCTTATCTAGTGTAAATTCTGAAAATTTAATGGGAGCATCATATCATTGCTTCAGCCACTGAAATCGTTCTATGGTGTTTTCCCTCTTATCTTTATCCTTCTCAAGGAAATGAAGAACAGGTTTGTTTTTAGAAGCCCTTACACTTCCAGAAGCACTTTTCTTCAACAGTTACCGTATCTTATTTTAAGGAGGTTAATCTGGCATTGTAAAAATACAAGAGCACAAATCACAAAATAAGCACTGTAAATTCTGATCAGTTCAGTCAGTTGGCTTATCAAGTAAGACTTGAGCTAACAGACTAAATTAGGGCTCCTGACTAAGCAGTAGGTCCCCCCCACCCTATACCAAACATTAAGTATTTCCCCCCCCCCTGTTAATATCCAAAGCTCGCATGAGCCTGGGGATTGTTGATCAAAGGTCAGCGGTTCGAATCCCTGCAACAGGGTGAGCTCCTGTTGCTCGGTCCCAGCTCCTGCCAACCTAGCAGTTCAAAAGCATGTCAAAGTGCAAGTACATAAATAGGTACCGCTCCGACAGGAAGGTAAACGGCGTTTCTGTGCACTGCTCTGGTTTGCCAGAAGCGGCTTAGTCATGCTGGCCACATGACCCGGAAGCTGTCTGCGGACAAACACTGGCTCCCTTGGCCTATACAGCAAGATGAGTGCGCAACCCCAGAGTCATCTACGACTGGACCTAATGGTCAGGGGTACCTTTACCTTTACCCACCCACATAGCTACTGTGAGTCAATTCTCATACCACTACATTGAAATGAATGTGCCTGTATATCTAAATCTGCATCTTCAACAATACTGATGGGTTTTGAACTTGTTCATCTCTAAGATGCTACTGGAAGGAATTTTTTTTTATTTTTTGTTTCGACTAGGCCTACTTCAGAGCAACATGGCTACCTACCTGTAACTATTATATCCGTTGTTTTTCTGAACAATATTGCTAAGGGATGGGGAACTCACAATGGTGTTGGCTATTACCGATATCATCTCTAAACCAGTTCAGCAGCCTACCAATTTCAGTAGGATTGACTATCACCTATATGAGATCAGAACTGAAGCATTTGTCTACTGCTAATTATTACTTTTTGAATCTGCTAAAGAAAAGGAATTTCAGAACAAATGTTTGCATGTACTTCTTAACTTTTACGATCACCCTGGTTAGAGTAAACAGATGGAACTATTCTGGAATTATCCTGAATAGAACCATTATACCAGAAGTCCTTTTGCTGATTTGGTTGTACACTGTCAATATCTCCTCCCTGATGGAGAACTGAATTTTTTTTTAATCCCTTTGCTCCCAGCACTGATGCAAAATCTACAGTATATTCAGCCCTGAAATAAGAAAGCCCAGCTAAAAGACATTCTCTCTGAAATCAATATTTTTTTTGTCTGCTTTTATTCTGTAGTGAACATTAATATATTATAAGCCTCATAAAGCATCAGTGAATCTAACAAGCCTAAAGCTCAGCCAACAAAAGTTGTCCTTTTTTTAATGGCTTTTGAATTGGGGTGCAAGCACCACTTCCCAGTAATTGGGGAGAAAAGAGAAGTCAGATGTCATGTTGAGATAAACAACCACAATGTAAATATATTTTATTACGTGAATAAAAGATAGAAAATAATTAGGAAGGAAAGGAAAAAGAAGCTGAACGGTTTAGAACCGACTCCTAAGTGTCTTACCACCAGCATGTCAACAATATTCCATTGATCATATCCTTCACAAATGGTTACTGAAAACCTCAAGACTTTATGCCTAGGGTGGTTGACCTTTTATGGTCTGAGGCAGGGGTCAGCGACCTTTTCCCCTCAGTGGTCAGCAACCATCCCTCAGACCATGTGGTGGGCTGGACTATATTTGGGGGGGGGGATGAATGAATTCCTATGCCCCATAAATAACCCAGAGATGCATTTTAAATAAAAGGACACATTCTACTCATGTAAAAACATGCCGATTCATGGACCGTCTGTGGGCCGGATTGAGAAGGCAACTGGGCCACATCCAGCCCACGGGCCTTACCGGTAGGTTGCCTACCCCTGGTCTGAGGGTTGTGTTTACCCTTGCCCAAGCATCAGGGGTGGTTGCACGCCAATGGGGGGCAGCCACCCCATACTGTCACACACACACACACACACACACACACAGAGAGAGAGAGAGAGAGAGAGAGAGAGAGAGAGAGAGAGAGAGAGAGAGAGAGCACATATGCAGGCACAAAGCTTCCCCTGTATTAAATTGACCCACTAAAGAGAGAATTGTCAACCCCTTTCTGACCATCAAAGGATCAATCTGGTGACTAGGGGGGAGGTGATTTGCTCCTCACCAGGGTGTTGACCTGGGGGCAGACGTTTGTGAGCCGGGGGGGGGGTCATTGGAGGGGTTTTTGCCACTGCTGCTCTGTGCTCTTTGGCTGAAACTAAGTCCCGCAGAAATCAGTAATATCTAAATGCAACCATAAAAGGCACAGCATAGCTGATAGCACACAGAAGTGCTGCAGACTTGGGAGTTCAACAGTGTGTTTGTTGCAGAAGAAACCGCCTTATACCAAGTTGGACCATTAGTCTAGGCATCCCCAAACTGTGGCCCTCCAGATGTTTTGGCCTACAACTCCCATGATCCCTAGCTAACAGGACCAGTGGTTGGAGAAGATGGGAATTGTAGTCCAAAACATCTGGAGTTTGGGGATGCCTGCATTAGTCCATCTAACTTAGTTCAGTCTACAGGGTTTCAGACCAGGCTGTGCCTGACAGAGTCAGAGATGGAACCAGTGCATAGCAAGAGCTTTACGTCTGAGCCACAGTGCTCTGCAGGAGGATCTGGAGGTCTGACCAAATGGGCGGCAGGAGGGCAAGGAACCTGTGATCCTCCAACACTTGTTAGACTCTAGCTCCCAGTCTCAGCCAACATCATCAGAGATGCTCAGAGTGGTAGTGAGTGCTTATAGGAATGCATGAAACCAGGGGGGGGGCACATATTCCTTATACCTGAGCTAAATTATCTCCTATTGTATTATCACTATTACTGATTACATTTATCTGTCGTTTTATAAAAAAAGAAAATGTCTCAAACTTTCATACGATGGCCTTGCATTGACTGTTATCAACTGCGATGTAGCCGGCCAGCCACTGTTCACCTGAAGGTTTGCAGACATATGCCTCTAAGCATATGGGAATGAAAATACATTCATCCCTCCTAAAGGAAGTTAATAAGAATCATACCATGGCAAGCCACAGTCCCTTTCAGAACGGCTGACTGAGGCTCTACACATTTCAAAGGATTCATATAGGGCAGGGTAGGGCAACCTTTGACCCTCCAGATGTTGCAATAGTCAAGGTTGATGTGAGCTGTGGTGCAGAAACCTCTGGAGGGACAAGGGGTTGAGGCTGCATAGCTGACACATTCAGCTCTGCCCCTGCCCCCTCTACACTTCCTGACATCACGTGTGTGACATCAGGACATTGCCCCCCCCCCATCGCCCTCGTAAGACGGCACCTCTGATGTCACTGAGATCAATGACTTCTCACCAAGAGTATATTGTTGGCAGTGTGCATAAGGGGTACATCTTTCCACAACAGTTATTCTTGAATATTCTAGCAGACAAGGCTAGCAACCTTTCAAACTGGAGAAACTTTTTTTAAAATAGAGAACATTTTGAAAAACAATGAAAAATTGCCACATAACCTGACTTCACAGTTGATTCAATAAAACAACAACCACTTTTTTGCCATTTTCAGGAACTGAAGGTAAATAACAAGTGGTGGTGTTATACATGAGGTGTCAACTATATTGCTCCTTTATGTAATATGCAACGGTGTCTATTTTTAGATATTTGAACATGTGCTGAATTGCTTACCAAAGGGCTTCATAAATCTTCTATATGACCGTGGCTGAGTTTTACATAAATTTCAACCAAGCCACAGCCACACTATGAAAACAGAAGCCTTACTTCTTTCATATGATTTCAGTTCAGCTCCCAAGGGCAAGATGTTTGGAACTGTAGCAAGTGATAAAGGCTATGAACTCTGGAGAATAAAAGAGAGAGGAAAATGAAAAGGGGAATCAATTTGAGGAAATCTTCCTGAAGACTAAGGTAATGTCTACACCAGGGGTAGGCAACCTATGGCCCGTGGGCCGGATGCGGCCCAATCGCCTTCTCAATCTGGCCCGTGGACGGTCCAGGAATCAGTGTGTTTTTACATGAGTAGAATGTGTCCTTTTATTTAAAATGCGTTTCTGGGTTATTAGTGGGGCATAGGAATTCGTTCATATTTTTCTTTCAAAATATAGTCCAGCCCACCGCATGGTCTGAGAGACGGTGGACCGGACCACGGCTGAAAAAGGTTGCTGACCCCTGATCTACACCATACATTGAAAACACATTTATATTACTTTAACAGTCATGGCTCCCTTCCCCGCCCCTGAATTCTGAGAATTGTAATGGACCTCTCATAGAGCTACAATTCCCAGCATTCTTAATGATTTAAAACACCCTTACTTATTTTTCTCAAATGTCATACAACGGGGTCAGGACTGAACAAATAGAAATGCATGTATAGAAGAGAACTATCTGCTTAACCAGAGTCCTCCCTTCTTTGTCCACTTTTGCAATTTCCACTTCCAAAGAGAAGCCATTTTTAAAAGTAATCAGTAGCTTACTTCTTCAGCACTGGGGGGGGGGGGCGGCACAATGACAATAGCACACAAAAGGTGGAAAATGTGTGCAGGTTTCTCCAAGGTGTGCATGAACTCTTTTGGATTATAGACTCGTGTGGAACTTGTATTTATTTCAAGGTTTTCAGAAGCTCCCTAGATAGCCTTTTAAAGGAATTCAATAGAATAAAAATATCAGCACATACTCTGGCCTAGAGAAACCCATTTGTCTTTAAACAAGGATGGCACAATTACAGCAATTAAATGCCAGCTTAATTATAGAGCTAAACTGGTTATAAATAACCAAACTTGAAGAAGAAAAGTTCTCGTGTTTCCTAATGTAGCTTCATCTCTGTAAAAAGGAAGAAAAGACCCCGCAGAATCTCACAGAAAAGAAAGAGAAATGTATGTCAACAAGCGAAAAGAAAAACAAGAAAGGTGTTCACAGTTGAGCATTCACATTCCTTAGATTCAAAGGAGTATCTTCTACCAAAGGCTTGTTATAGATTCATCAGCTGTTCTGTATTACAAGAGGTGACTGAAGTGCGACATCAAAGTGAATACTCAAAATATAGAACAACCAATAGAACTACAGTAATGAGATTTGAGAACTATATAATACAGTGCTACATGAGCAATGGTGTAGTGTTATGTGAAGAAGCTTGCAGCTTGTGAACTGCTTTCCTTTTCCAGTGCAACTACATGGAAGAGACAGGAAGTTTTCATTTCAAATTTTAACTAACCACGGTTTATCATTATGTCTAAACCCAGATGAACTGTGGTTAGATTTAAATATGATTTGGGGACAAAAGTGTGGTTTACTTTGATAACCTAAATCATGCTGATGATTAACCATAGTTTGTGGCCCATATCTAATAATAAATCATATTTAATTGAAAACGGAATCAAAAACATGATCTCTTCCTCATAGCTGCATTGGAAGAAGAGGAGAAAGGAAGAGTGCACCAGCTCATGTAAATACGAACAAGATTTTTTTGGTATGATTTTTCAACTAGCTGTGACAGGATCTGTCAGAATTATCAGCTAGCTCACATTTAACAATTTTGCTCACCAAAGTGTAGCAGGGTAAGTTTGTCAAATGCAAGACAAATTATGTCAATAACATTCTCATAGTCCTCTAATTTAAAAATGATAAATTGAGTCTGGCAGAAATTTATTCTGGACACATCCATGATATTTTCTACTAATAACTGCATCGTTATCAAGATTATTTCAAACTGCTTCCATTACCATCAGTTCTAGCATCTTTCCTGGAATCAAAGCCAGATTGGCCATAATTTTGTTTCCTCTTTTCAAGACTGGAAAATTTGCAGAGTTTCAGTCTTGCCATCATTTTCAGTCTTGTGGTGGCACCTCACCCCCTTTCCAGGATTTTTTTTTTTGCAAATATTATGGTTCTGAAAGTAGTTTAGTTCCCTACGATGCAATTCACCTGGCCCCAAACTGACTCATTAAGGTAGCTAGATATTCCTTACTGCCTTGCTATCAACCTAGAACTGCAATCCTGACTCCTCCCCAGTCATACTACATTTGAAAAGCTGCACACAAATCATGTTTTGGGCGAAGACTGGGGCATAATAGGAGTTGACCTGTGGTGCCCCTTCCTTGTCAACAATTAACATTTCACCATCCACATTAAGCCTACTCTTTCCTTCTCCTCTTGCTTTAAACATAGAAGAAAATCCCTTCTTGTAACTTGCAAAATCCCTTACCAACCTCAGCTTGTTCTAAGCTTTAGCTTTCCTGGTGCTGCCTCTACAAGTTTGGGCTCTTCATCTGAACTTGTCCTTGGTGTCCTGTCCTTTCTTCTATGTATTATATATGTCCTTTTTTGTTTTTTGCTCATCACTCTGCTTTTTTATGTAACATCATTGCCATTTTAGATGTCTCCCTCTTTTTTGTGTGTGTTTCTCATTGGGATTATTTATGATTCTGCCTCTGGGAAATCAGCCTTTTGGGGCTTCTATTCCCATTAGGGTATCTAGCCATCAAATCCTACTTAGCTTTTCTCTGAGCTCCAGCTTTCCTGAAATTCAAGGCACATATTTGACTGTGCTGACCTTTAGTTTTCAATAAGATCCAGAACTCTAGCCCATTATTCCAGTCCAAAAAGTCCAACATTTCCTGGACACAGTCCCCACAAAGTTCCCACTACTTTGAACTCATTCACTAACACTTCCCTATTGATTAGAATCTAGCCAAGGATAGCCAATCCCCTCACTCCTGAAAGAGAATGTTGGCAGCAAGGCATGCCAAGAATTTGTTGGAAAAACCCATACATAGCAGAGTTTGCCTGCTTACAGATATCAGAGCAGTGATAGGAAAACATTATGTATTGCAATTATTAGCTGGCCCTTTCCTAAGGAGCTCAAGGCTGCAAATATGATGTCACCCACCCTCCTTTTATCACCTCATCAACCCTGAGAGAGAATAGCTGAGAGTTTGTGACTTGCCCAAGGTCGCCCAGTGAACATCATGGTTGAGCAGGGATTTGAACTACAGTCTTTCTGGTTCTGTTCAACACCCCATCAACAACACTACACTGGCTTATTTCTAATACAAAGAGATGCAATTCTAATGTATAAAAACATTTTCCAGGGCATCTTTTTTAAAAACTAGCATTTTCTTACGAGTTATATAACTAGCCTAGTTTGAGATGATATATTGCCATAGTTAGCTAGCTCCTCAACCGACACAGATGCCAGAAACCTAAATGCCAGTAAATACAGGGGAACACTATTTCTAGAGCAAACAATAAGTACAAAACACCCCACCCTCTGATCCATTAAAAAAAGCCTTTTATAAAAATAAGATGCATGCTTTCAATAGGCCTTGTGGGCAGCTACATCTGGTAAAAATAAACATGGCAGGATTCAGTGAAAATTACTCCCTGGCTACAATAGGGTTCTGAAAGATGTGGCACCAGTTTAATTAATAACAGAGTGTTGTCAAAAATTGTCCTATACAGGTAACCCCCTGTGTTCCACGAATCTTTTAAAAATGTGAACATCAGTTTAAAACGAACATCAGTTATTTCTCTAAGCACATATTTTTGTATTTCTTGCTTTCAGCAGGAGACTAATAAATATTAGATTTCTTACCGCAAAGATTCTTCTCCCTCTCTTTTACTTCAGGGACCATCTCCAGAGAGACAATGAAACTAAATCTATGAGAAAACCACAAGCATAAAATGTAAGCAGTTTTACTAGAAGAATGCCTAAAGACAGACACAAATCTTGCAGGACAGACACAACAAGTACACAAACATATTCACAGACCATTTTATACATAAGACAGCCAGAGAAACAGGGAGCATTTTGTACATTAGAAGGTAACGGTTCTCTAATGTGGCACAACCACCAACCTGTGGCTTTGTAATTTTTTGACATTATAGATTCACCTTCTCACATAAAATGTTCATTTCTTTCTACACTTGAGGCTGACTGAAAGGAACTGTCTCATGCAGACTTCAAAGGCAATTTATTTTGTTATTTCTATTTGTTACTTGTTTTGCGGATCTGTACAAAATAAAACTAGCTATACTTTATATATTTTATATTATATTTTATCTCGGGTCATTTTTGTAGGTCTGTCACAGCAGTACGATAAACTGTATAACAGACTAAAAAGTTATAGGCCCATTCATCATCAAGTAATTCAAAGGAAACAATCACGGATTACTTTCCTTTCCTTTTTCTTGACTAAAGTATCTCACACAGAAAAGGAATAAAAACCAGAGAAAATCTTAAGTAATAAGTTACTCAGGACCCTACATTTGGGTTGGCTCCAGATGATTAGAGTAGATCAACTGAAACCAGTGGAGCTTAAGTCATGACCATTGATTTGATTGGCTCTACTCTAAATGTGACCAACTCTGAATTCAACATTTTATTAACATGTTATGCCAACTTAGGTTTTGTTTCAATGCTGCAAAGTGAATACGTAGCAATTAAATCAGGGTACATTAAATAAACTGTAGGATTTACTTATTTTTCTTTCTTTCTTTTAAAGGACACTGTGTCCTTTGAATGCACGGAAGAAGTTATAGATGAGTTTGGTGACAGCAAATGACAGGCACTGCACTTGGATCTCAGGAAGCCCTGATAATAAAGGGATGTGACAGGCACCCTTCAAAAAAGTAACAGTTGTGTTCTTGGTAACAGGTCAGATGAAGAATGATGGAACAGAGGCAGTCACCACACCCGAAGCACTGTCAGGGCAGAGGGTAAGGTAGAACACATTTTTCGCTCCATTGTATTATTATTATTATTACTACAACTGCTTTGAAAATTGCTACCCACCCTTTGCCAGCAGGTCCCAGAGCAGGATACAACAATTCAAAAATTAAGAATTAAACAACAGTTAAAACAGGAAGAGGGTGGGCCCTGAAAACACGCATCTGAGATGTCAAAGGCTAGGGTAAATAGGTATGTTTTCAGCATTCACTAAAACTTGTATAATGAAGAAGCCAGACACAGCTGGTCTTGACACCAAGTGGAAGGACCCCTGCTTCCTACACCCCCACCAGCAGCAAGAGAGAAGCAGTAGCTGGGACAACTGCAAAGCAGGTCAAACTCCTGCCACCATCTCCCTGCTTTGCTCCTCCTGCTGAAGAGAGAGGAGAGATGCTGGACCATCCTAGGAGGAGGATCCTGGACCCCACCACAACTGATCTGCAGCAGCTGGCCTGGTGACAGACTTTCAGGTGGGCTGGAGATATTATTGGGGGGGGGGATGGTTTTGGTTTGAAGTGTATGGGTTTTTTTTTTACTAGGGAGGAGATTGAAGTTTCATTTATCTGCTAACTAGTGGGTTGGAGTATTGCTTCATTTATTGTTTGACTACATTGCTAATGTTGCTTGTTACTGTTTATGGGCCGGGTGTGTTGTTTTTGTTTTCTTGGATGTTATATGAACTGTTAATGCAACATATGACCCCCCTCCCCTCCCTTCCCCTGTGTTATTACTTATGTGCCTTTATTTGTCTTTAAGTTTCTTGGAAACTATCGGGTGACATCCAACTAATAAGGTAAATAAATGAATAGATGTAAAGTCTTCACCATGGTTTTGGATTCAAGTCATGTATGCTGCTAGCTAGCTATTGATTGATTGATTGATTGTGCTCCAAAAACCGTGGCCAGATACAAAACAGGATAGGACTGCTACTCCTCTGATAGATGTGCAGAGCAGAGAATCCCCACTGGTCATACAAGCCATACTGGAGGACTCAAGAGGAAGAGCAAGGGTAGGTGGTACCAGTACTGCTTCCCCAGATCACCCAACATCCTCTCCCTGAGGCCGCTGCCACACTCTGCCTATTATCAGGGCCAGCACTGGCTGTTTATTAGCTCAATAGGATGGCCAGACAAAAAAGGAGTAAAGGCTCTAATCAGGTAGAAGAAGAAATTCAGCAGGTGAAGTTTACATAACAATTCCCTCCTTTACACAGCATTCGTAGAGCAGGAGTCTTGTCCTCTTTTTGATCTGTCCCCTATATATCAAGTCATTCTAGCCAAGTCCTCTTCTTGTTCTTCCCCAAGTGCCCCCGTCATCCTAGCACATGGTTCAGCATGCAGTTATTCAGGATGCTCTGGTCCTAGCCAGCATTTCAGAGAATAAATTTGTCATAAACACTCCCTAGCATGGAACAACTTCGCCATTCGCTTTAATGAAGCTTCTCCTGCACAAGCTTTTCCTCACAGTCAATCAAAATAAATAGGGAAGGCCAGCATTTCCGGAAAGAACATTGAAGTGTAAAGGGTGTTCCGGGCTAAGATGCTGAAAATCTAGGCAGTGTTGATTTCGAGGATAAGCAAGTCTCAAATGATCCCATCTTAAGATGAAAGAGCTACCAGTTAATAGTCATTAGCTAATATGTGATGAGGACACAGCTAAGACTGAGTTTTCTGTCTCATTTTGCCAATGTTAGTATGGAGTTTCCTCTTAGCTCAGTGTTTGGTACAACATTAATCTTACTGTAGTGACTATGAAACAAAACAAAACCAGTAGCATACACACACACACACTTTCACTCTTGATGGGAGCTAGCTCCAGAGCTCTTCTTCAGATCCCTGGGGAAGATCAAGACATAAGACTCACCAGAGTTGAACTAATCAAAACCACTGATGGCACAAATTACCCAAGGCAGTCAGCACAGAGGTCACCGCAAATAAAATGATCAATGGTTCAGGACGATCATGCAGCTAAATAAAAATGTCACAGTGATCTGCACTGAGTAAATATGAAAAGAATGGGAGTGAATAAAAAGCTAGAAGGATTTCAGAGGCAACCTTCTGGCAATGATAGTTTGAAAAGAAAAATTGGATTTGGAAGAATTTTTCTAGTATAAGCTTTCTACATGATCTGCTTACTTCCAGAGTCTCCTCTCTCTCTCTCTCTCTCTCTCTCTCTCTCTCTCTCTCTCTCTCTCTCTCTCTCACACACACACACACACACACACACACACCCCTACACTACAGATACTTCAGCTTGCTAAAATAAATCCTCATTTCTACAAATGTAGAAATCACTACATATAAGTAATCACTCAGGTGCTGACAGAAGCAGAAATCAAATGGCTTTTTCAACTAGATTTTGCTAATACATTAATAATCAGATTTCACAGTGCTGTTTACTGGCTTTGACCTCAGAATGAATTATGCACAAAGAGGTCCCACTTGGCTATAGATGTCAATATTTTCAACTGCAAACCACTGCATGACCAGTAATGGAAAGTTCTGGTTGTACCCAGGGCAGGGCAGAAGTCCAGGGCCCCACATAGCAGAATGAGCAGGACCCCCCCCCAATATTACCTAACAGCACTAATCTGATATTTTTAAAGCACCAATCCAAGATTACACACACACCCAGTCATTTTAAAATGATTCTTTCCTAACGTGATGCTGCTATTTTTGTTGTTTTTAAACTGATGTTCCACTGAAAGGTGTTATCTCTTCTGCTGTTTTCAATTCCATTACTTTGAAATTCTTCATTTAAAGATTTAAGATAAATAAGCAAACTTTTTAAATTAACTAACATGCAGAGCAATCCTAAACATGTGTTATGTATTCAGTGGTCTGTCTTTGCCTGAGCTTGAGTCTGGACTAAGGATTCTGAGCTCCTGTGTTCTGGTTCGATACATGAAACCCAATCACAAAACATTGCAGGATTTGGGCATCTGCCATTGGCCCTTACACTATGAGTTATGATTTGCAGCTTGGAAGTTTAGACAGTCAATCACGTTGGGTGTGGGAGTGGTCCAGGCCTTCAGAAATGCATATAAGCAGTTGCTTTGCCCCTGATGTCCAGTTCTGTTAGTTCAGTAAAGGTTCTTGTTGTTATCACTGTGTCTTGCCTCATGGGAACCCACCTACACTTCAACATGTCTACTCAGAATTATTGAGTTCCATGGGACACACTCCCAGCTACATGAGTATAGTGTTGCTCCCTATATAATAAAATTTGACTCTAATCCTGTACCCAGTTTCCTGGGCTTAAACCCCATTAAACTCAGTGGGACTTCCTCCTGAGTAGTAGACATGTGTAGGATTGCATTGCCATATTGTTCAAACTACTTTTGTAAAACTTGGGTTACTCTATATTTACACCACTGGAGCAAGAAACAATATCTGATCCCCATGCATTGCTTTTCAATACTATTTTTATTCCATGACCTATTTAAGCAGTTGCCTTTGTCAGAGGAAAGAAAAGCTGTTGCTGTTAACACTGAACTATGCATTTCACTGTCACCTTCTGCATTCTTGACAGATGATTCCATAAATGAGAAAGAAAGAAAGAAAAAAAACCTGAAGAGAAACAAATAGAGGATTTGTTGCATCTCATAGCATTGCCTGTTCAGCCTGAGAAATAGTCATTCTCACCACTCTGCCTTTCTTTCTTACTTAAAACATTGCCATTCCATCTCTTCACCAGATTCTCAGGGTGGAATATGTATTAAAAGTCACAGCAATATATACAATAAAAATGTTTAGTTAATGAAAAATATCACCGGTATACAGAATGTCCATCTCTCCCAGTGCCATCCTAGCTATCTGATCAGCCATTGCATTTCCCCAAAGCCCCACTGTCTGGAACACAACAAAACCAAAACAGAAGGGAAATGTAGGGAGCCATGATGGTAAAGTGCTTTAAATGGTGCAGGTGTAGCTGGCTTCAATGAAGAAAAGGCCAGCAGCCCTCCCCTCTGGCAAACTACCAACGTGATCCAGAGAGCAGTGGTGGCATCAGGGCAGGACTCAGATGCAGAAGTCCCAACGCCCCAGTCAGCAGAATAAGCAGCAGGGCTAGCTTGTGACATTTTGAAATGAATGAAGTAATGTGCATGGCCATCTAAAGGTGTTTGTGTGTCCCCAAAAGACTATTGTGCTCAGAGTCTAAAACTACCTGCACCACTGCCAGAGAATGAGATCATGATTGCTAGCCACCTTACAATCCTATGCACCCTGTCCTGGAATATGACTCATTGACTCATATAGTAGGGCTTACTTCTGAACAAAAATATACAGGATTTCCATGTAGAACCGGCCCTATCATTCGGCAAAGTAAGGCCGCTGATTTGCACTTTCATGAATGAGCACCAAATGGTTTTGTCTATCATCATCATCATCATAATTAATACCCTAGTACTATAATTAATAGTAATTTAACTTAAATGGCCTTGGATACTATGCACCACAGCTTGGATGGGGGGAGCGCCATTTCCTGCTCCCCCTCCAGCAGCAACAAATCTTTGGTTACTTCTGCTCTGTCAGATTTAGTCCCCTCTCCCACCCATCAACACACAATATTAATAGTCCCTCAGGGCTGTTATGGGGACGAACGTTCTGATTATGACTACAAAGCAGGTTGCACATTAAAGTGTGATACAGTTATTAAAATCAAACATGTGGCCTTAACACAAGGTGAAGAAAACCATTTTGTCTTTTGAAATTTCTAAGATGAAATAGTCTGGCTACTGATAGTCTCAGAACATCTAAAGCATAGAAACATCTGAAGCAAACTGAAGCCTCAATGAGTTCTGTATTGATTTTGTGTGTCAATGCTCAAACAAATGCTTGTTTTTGTCCAGGAGTTGGGTTCGTTAAATGGGCACACGCTGCGTCTCAGACACTGAATTATGGGCAGGTTCCTTGTTTGCCCAGCTCCTATAATTTTATGTTATGTTTTCAAAAACAAAAAAATATTTGGTGTTGATTTAGAATGAACAATAGTGTAAATCAAACATATTGACAGAACGGGAGCCAGAAACCTACATTTTCAAATGACAAAGGATCACGCTAACTTTGCCCGGTGTAAATGGTATGCTGACTTCCTGCAAATATGGTTTGCAATTTGCACATAGAAAGGCAAACTCCAGAAAGCAGGACCCTTCCCCATTACTCCTCCCTCATGCCCACGTATGTCCCCCAATGCAATCTCAGCCCTAACTGTGGATTACTGCTTCATCTACACAGAAGCTAACCAGAGTTCTCATCCTAGGGTGCAGTACTAACCTTGGTCACTGCCTATTGAGGCTTAATGGAGTAGTGAGGAGACTGCTGTATCCACAGTCCGGCCAGCTGGGGCAGAAGGTGGAACAGCAGGCAGATCACTATGTCACCTGGGATCCAGTCCAGATCATTTTGGGCAGGTGGAAGGGGCAGGTGATTCTGCCATTACTCCACAGGTGTAGGCCCACAGAGGTCAGCAGGATTGGACGGACGACACCTCTGCCCAATCCACACCTATACCAGTGTATAGGGGGTTTGGATTTCTCAGCCGAACAAGGATTCAAGTGGGATGGGATATCCTCACATGGCTTCTGTAAATATTATTTTTCTTGTGGAGAAAAGGTAGAAAATATATGCCTGAAGAGTGGGTGACTGCTACAGATGCATGTAGGGCATATTATCTGCAATGATGGCCACATGTACGCACACAGAGGTCCATTTGTGCAAATTCTGATCAACAAATTCTGACCTTGTCCTACGCAACAATTTGCTGTTCTACATTAAACAGTTTTGCGAGATGCCCATTTTGTTATTTCTCCTTCCTTTGGCAGCTCTGATTGCTTCAGAGTTTAGGCAAAGAATTTCAAATGAAGTTGTTCCATGATACATCAAACACAATCTCCACATTTCCCGCAATTGACAGGTACTGCAGCAAAATTTCCCATTGTGAAAGCCTCATAAACCAAACAGATTATTCCATTTCTTCAAGTCATTTTGAAAGAACCAAATAACTGGAGCCATTTAGATGCTATTTTGTATTGTGAGTTGTCGTCCCCCCCACCGCCTCGCCCTGCACCCGCTTTTGTTGTCATATAGCGGTAAAGAAACATACTGGGGGAAGGGAGAGGGGGAAAGGTGGCCTTTTATGTGCAGATGCTGGATTATGAATTCATTTTGGCACTCCTCTCAGCTATAATCAGTGTGAGAACATTGTCATTTGAAGTGCAACATTCAACTGGATGAACATATATGCCTACCTGCTGCCATTTTCATCTACAGTACAAGGTGGCATGAGAGGCATAAGAACAGGAAGGCACCGATCCTCTCCATTGTTTGTCCCAGTATTTAATTACTGTGTAATTAATTAATTAATTACACAGAATGCCAGCATAGCATTGTCCAGGAGTAGCCAATCTAGTACCCTACAGATGTCACGGCACTATAGTTCCCATTATCCATGACCAATGACCATACTGATGGGAGCTGGAGTTCAGTAACATCTGGAGACACCACCTTGGCCATCCCTGCCGTGTGGGTGTATCAGATGACCTTTGGCCAGTCACTATCTCCTAGCCTAACTCACCTCACAGGTTAGTTGTTAGGATAAAGTTGGGTGGAAGGCAAACCACAGACACCTCCTTAAGCACCTTGTTATAAGTAAGCATACTTGCTCTCCTCCAGTCTAATGTACTTCACAGTGCTAATGTGCTTCAGCTCAGTTTTCAGCATTCTTAAGGTTGTGGGAAGAGCCAATTCATATTCCAAATTCTTTTCTGGCTCGAACCAATTTTCATATACTAGCAGGGCCATCGACAATCCTTTGCATTGTAGAAAAGTATATAAACAGCTGAACTTAAAACCACCGAAAGATGAGTTCCAATGTTTACAAAACGATTCTGTTTTTGTTAACGGGGGACTCTGGGGACTTGCTGACATACCATTCCCATAATGTCCAAGGAGCAGCGTTATTTGAGACGAGACTGAGTTGATGTGACCATGTAGAAAAGTATTAAATTGTGACCTTTCTATGGTCAGATTTAAGAACACTGATCAGGTTAATCCATCAATGGTAACTAAATCTTACAGATCACATATATGAACTCTGCAACATTCCTCTCCAAAGTTTTCTCACTGAGATTTCTCATCTGCCCAGTTGTCTGGCTCTGTAATATACTTCTTGGTTGCTTTTTAAGATGGAACAAGTGGTTATGACAAAGCCTTGGCAATAGGCAGCACTAGCAGGATGGGAGTCGCCATGTGTGCTAGGATGATCGGAGTCAGATCTAGTTCACAGAACTAGGGCTGGTTCAAATCCAAGGAAATCACAGAATCTCTAGAGATGCCCCAAGAGACTTCAGATATAAACAGATGCATCTATTAATGGCTAGCAAAGATTAGGCAAGCAGGAAGTGGAGTAGAAAGTAAGAGAGTGAACTCTCACAAGAAGATACATAAATTAAGGCATATAATGCATTTCCACTGCTGAAATGGCGCTGGTTTGTTTCCTGCATGGCACAATAACATACACAGGTACAGTGGTACCTTGGGTTAGAGACACTTCAGGTTACAGACGCTTCAGGTTACAGACTCCGCTAACCCAGAAATATTACCTCGGGTTAAGAACTTTGTTTCAGGATGAGAACAGAAATCGTGTGGCGGTGGCACGGCAGCAACGGGAGGCCTCATTAGCTAAAGTGGTACCTCAGGTTAAGAAGAGTTTCAGGTCAAGAACGGACCTCCGGAATGAATTAAGTTCTTAACCAGAGGTACCACTGTATTTCTGAGCTCTTCTATGGATGAGCAGCACATTTAAAGGGCATTTATAGCACCAAAATGCCTTCCCACAAAGAATCCCAGGAACTGCCGTTTACCCCTCACAGAGCTACAATTCCCAGCACCTGTACCAATCTACAGTTCCCAGGATTCTTTGAGGAGAACCATGTGCTTTAGATGCACAGTGTGGATGTGGCCTAAGTATCATTAATAAAAAAAAAATGCAAGGCTGGTGCAGACTTGCAGAGCTGGGACATACTTTAAGCGGGGGGTGAAATATGGTTGCTACCAATAGCTAGTCAATCAGAAATGGCAAAGTGGTTTGGGGAAAAGACCAATTGCAAGCTTGGGTGTAGACAGATTCACTGGGTGGACTAAACCACTCCTTCTGCCCCAGTTTTTCTTCTGTGGAGGCAACTAGGAGAGGCAGAAATATATAGCCATAAGAGATAAAACATTAGCAGGGTGTGTATGGCAAGTGACTACACCCTTCCGGGGCCTGGCTCATTTCCATGACAGCCAAGTTGCAGATCAAAGAAGCCCTCAATCCTGATAGTTCTGCTAAAACAAAACTTCTCAAAATAATCCCAGAGAAACATGATACATGGGGATTGTAGCAAAGGAGAAACTTAAATGAGCTACCTTTGTACCCGATCAGAGCTCATGAAGAGTCAAGACTAGCAAGTGCTGTAGGGGAAGGAGAAATTTAATGAAGTCGCAGTTGGGACATATAGAAAAGAGAGAATTAGGAAGAACATGAATACATTTAAATAAGAAGAAAGAATATTTAAACTTGGAAGACAGGACTCCTCACACAACAGAAATTGAGCCTTGGGCACTAAGCCATTCTTTAAATGATTCAGCAGTCAACTTGGCAGTAAAGCCAGAGTTTTGCCACTGTTGAGTAATATATTCCGTTTGGGGATCACAGACTTATATCCATTATACCTAGATTAGATTTGATTTTATACTAAGACAACAAATTATGTAGTAGTAAGCTTTTTCTTCCCTTGTTTTTCCTTGCCATTCCTGTAAGTTTGCTCATCATTTCTAAATATAAACACTTTCCAAAAGCATTGCCGATGTTTCCATATACTGTAGTACTGTAGCTTAAACTGTACATATTGAAAAGGGGAAGGGGTTTATCTCGGGGGGGGGGAGGTATTTCATGGAAACTGCAGGACAACTGCTCATGTCAAATCCTACTTTGAATGTAGATGCTGGGGGATTGTGCTTGAATGCATGAAAGTGTCTTGTATTTAACCCACCCAGGCCTGCATCCCCGATGAAGGACAGTTTTTTCAACCCTTAGGTATGTCTTTGATGGTGGGCACTGTAGTTTAGCAACATTGGGGTTGGCAATGTCATTGGCTACCCTGATCTACTCTGACGGGCAGCAGGTCTCCAAGGATTTGATCTGGTGTCTTTCCAGCCCTCCTACCTGGGATTATTTTAAGTGGAGATACAAATGGGATGGGATCTTCTATATTCAGATCTCCACAAACGAGCTACAGGGCCTTCCCAGACTCTTAACAGTGTAAGATGTGATGGTTTCTACAATGTCAAATGAAAGGCGGCGGCGGAGGAAGAAAGGTCAGTATTACATGTGAAGCTGAAAATGCAAAGTTTCAGGTAAAAACATTGATATGTACTATGTGTGGTGCCAGTTATTTAAAACAGTTGCACATTAATTCAAAACCCACAGAACGGTGGTTTGGAATTTACAATTCACATGATTAATAAGCAAAACTGTCACACTAGAGGAGGAAAATGTATGACATTAAGACTTCAAGAGCCACATTTTGGTAAGGCAAGAAATATGTCATAAGAGCTATCTTCAAGGTCCTCAATCCTCTTAAAGATGCCAAATCTGGTCTATTATGCTGTGCGCCACTTAGAAACGGATTTTCAGCATCAGCAAACTAGCTAATATTTTTTCCCCAGCTAGATAATTATTTGAAAACTTTAAGAATGTAAAAGGGTTTTCAAGAAATGCCCTACATATGTATTAGAAATATACAGCCTTAGCTGAAGGGTTGACTTCATTATGGGTTTGCTTGGGAGTTTTTTTTTTTTGTATTTCTTTTTGACACCAGGTTTTTCTGCATTTGGGATTTACCTTTTTCTGTTCATACCTGGACATTGCCCTGGGGAAGTAAATGACCCACATCCATACAATATTACTTGGTTAGTCACAGGGATTGAGAGGAAATTTGGTTTGGATTGGATTTTAATATGAACCTAAACCTACCCAATTCCCACTTTCTCAAACAACATGTGAATGAAAGCACGGCCATCCTTCAAAATGATCACTTCTCAGAATTTTGTGACATGGTTCTCCAACCAACCAACGTGTGCAAAAATGTGTATATTAGGAGAAAGTGTGCATTAAAATGCATAAGCTAACAAAAGCATCCTATGAAATGCATTATGTTAGAGAAAATTACTTGCAAAATTGGGCAAAGCTGCATACAGAAATGTATATATGAGCAGAAATTTGCACCACAACACCGACAAATTTTCATGAGGACTAATAGTAATAATAATAACATCAGAAATGCATAAATGTGGCGCTCTGAACTTAAGACTGGAAAATGATAAACAGAGAGAAACCAAAAATGACCGATTTGTCCTTCCCTTCCCTGGTTACTCGTGCATGCAGAACCACTGAGTGTGACATTTCCCCCCCCCCCCCCCGACCAGCCTTGTGGCTGAGTCCCATAATACACATGGTACTTGTTCCAGAGGCATTGTGTAGGGGGCCAGGGGGGCCATGGCCCCAGGGGTACATTTTTGATGGGGCACAATCAGGCACCCCCACAACAGGCACAGAGACATAGCAGTTGAGGTGTGGCAGCAGGTGGGTTTGTCTAGTGGGCAGGTGGATGGAGGTACCAGGTGAAGAGCCTGTTGGGAGGCAAGCTCTGTTCACCCTTCATGCAGGCTCCATGCATATGCCCCCACTCCAGTTGCCCAGTCCTCCCTCACCACCCTGCCCACCACCTGTCCCGTCCTGGGCCCCAGCAACCCACGCTATACCACTGACTTGTTCTATGATGAGAAAGTCACTACATAATACAGTAAGGCTGCAAATTAGTGGAGGTTACACACTGGGGATCGTGCCTAAAGCCAAAATTGTGTATAGTCAAAATATTTTGGGTGCAATGGCAGGTGGGGCTGCCAAAGTTGTTTCCCCCAGGCACCTGTGCATAAGCCGTGAGTGTAATGTACTGCAGATCAGCACTACAGACAAAAATAAAAATATGAACCTATGCTGGGGTGGGGGGAGGAAAGGAAACCAGAGCTCAGTTGGGTCATCATATGGCTAGGGTCTGTACCACACACAAAAAACAAATTCAATGGTAAAGTGGTAAGCCAGTGGTACTGTAAGGAAAGAGTGCATTTTTTCATATTTGGTGGGAATGTTGGAAAGCAAGGAAACATTAGAGACATCACTATTATTAATGAAATTATTTGAGTAAATTTAGTTGCTAACCACTATTGTTCCTTTTAATTTACACTAAAGGTTTTTGAGTTCTTGAGAATTTCAAACATACGTTTTATATATAATTACACTTGCAAGAATCCTTTAGGACCAATACTGGAAGGTGGATCATAAACCAATTAAGCTAAGTTAATTACAAAGTTGTGTGAACAGCTGGGGGTCACTGACCATGTAATGGTCGGTGGCTCTCACTTGCCTGTCCCAGGCAATCTCCTGGCTTGAGCAGCTTGTGGGAAACACACAACTCGGCACTTCTCTTGTGAGCCGTAGTCAAAACAATTTCCCAGTAGTTCGCTACCACCACCCTTTCTCACTTGCACCTGGCCAGAGAGCCCAAAAGGGATAGCTTCTCCACCTTGTTACAAGGTTGCAAGCCTCTGACAACTCTTAATAAAGCAGGCAGAAATTCAACTGGTTTGGTTTCTTTACTCAAACCCAGGCACACTCACTTGTGCAGCCCAACACTCAGTATGCGACCACATGGTCAATACTCAAGGTCCAAACCAAAATATACCTTTTTCAAGGCTTTATTAAAAAGTGTAAAACATACAACTTAAAAATTAGCAGTGCACATTTCTTGTGAGGATACAGAGATAGCAAACAATAAACATAAGCATACAAATTGCTCTAACTAAAAGATACATACGGTTACGCAGATATAACTTGTTGCAAAGCTTTCAGAAGGCGCAGCCCGCAGGCCCCCCTTCTCTTCTCACAGCTCCATTCTCGCAGAAACTCTGGCAAAATTGCAAGTGGCAAAATGCAAAGTTCTAATGCTAGAACTCCCAAGTTATGGGGAAAGGGTCAGGTGGGGTTCCGTTTTCCCACCAATGGAAATGAGGCTCCAATTAGCAATTTACCAATGATTTCAGGTGTAGCCCATTTGTCTTCACCTGTCTTACTTCACACTCTGATCTAATACTAGCAGATAGTAAGACAGTTCTCTCATTCCCTCCCAACTCATCAGGGTCAAGCCGACCCCAGGTGGACAGGATAGAGTGATTAAACCCCCTCCCATCCGTACCATAAGGAAATAGGGAACACCGGTGTTTCTTCTTCAGCCAAAGGCAATTACCACATTCCTTTGCAGGCAGCTAATTGGGGCTAGCAGAGAGGGACTTAGCAAGTTTTGTTAAAGGCCCAGCCTGCTCTTGCTGTCTCTCCCAGCATCCATTGCTCTTGACCAAGGATTCAGAGTTGTTCATACTATAACTCCCATGCCATATCCATGACAGACCATAAAGTTAGAAAAGCAAGAAGCATATTAAGAAATACTGAATAAATGGGAATCAGTGGTCCAATTTGTTGTTGTTGTTGTTGTTTTAAAAAAAGGCTTGGGAATAACTAGTGCAGGAAAGAATTAATCGGTAGTTTTACCATCTAGATATTTAACTTTAACTCTTCTGTGATCATGATTAACTCTCAAGATACTATTTAATGACAATTAAAGGATGCTTTTGCTGCAAAGTATGTCACATCAGGTTTGCCAAATTATAATCTTACACAATTTAAAATGGTTACATCTGTGCTTGGCCCCATGGCTTGGCCCCATGATGGCTATGCTCTGCCTCCACAGTCATACCAGTCACACCAGTGAATACCAGTTGCTGGAAACTGCAGGGAGAGAGAATTTTTTGTGTTCAGGTCCTGCTTGCAGGTTTCCCATGGGACTCTGGTTGACAACTGTGAGGATGGGACCCTAGACTAGGGTTCTTCCTATTGAGCCATCCAGAATCTTGACTCACTCAGAAAACTTCGGCTGAAAAATGTTAATCAGGGGACTCAGCTACGCTGGCAAAGAAAAGGCTCTTTATATGCGTTGTTTATGCATTCTAAAACTGTGACACCAGATGGCGCTGTGGAGTACTGGTTTTTGCCAACCTGATTTCTCATGCAAAGTTTAAAACACGTTTAAGTGAAACACTTCTTTGATGTGTCTAGGTCCAGCCAAGAATGGGAAACCTGTGACCCTCAAGATATTTCTGGGCACCCATGTCTGGTGGTCAAGGATGGTGGGAGCTGGATTCCAGCAACATCAGGAGGACCACAGTTTCCCCACCCCTCCTGTAAATGCATAAGCACAACCAGACAACCATCCTTGTATTGGCTGGACTCCAACCCCACAAGCATGTCAGCCGGTCTTTGTTGATTAGATTTGTATCAGCAAACCAGAATCTGAAAGATGGGAAAGCACTTGTTGGCTTTAGTATCACATCTACAGGAATTGCTTGAGCCTGGGGAAAAATACATATATCGTACAGCTTTATTAGGCATATCACATTTGTGGAAACTATATCTGCTAATGATTTACAGAGCTATTATATATCTGAAAATTAAATTAAGAAAACAGCAGTAAGGGGGGGGGTGTAATAAAGAACTCCAAAATGAGAAAGAGAGAGATTTAATAGAACAGAGAATAGCTGGAGAGTTGATGAAAATAATATAGCCACTGCAAGCTGCAGAATCTATTCTCCTACAGGGAACACAATATATGGCTATGCAAACGCTGGGCTATAATTTCATTTTTAAGCTGTGCCAAGGTATCCTTAATTCTGTGCTAAGAAAAAAAAACTTACCAGAAAAGATTGAATTCTGCAACTGAAATAAATTATACATGCTAAGCAGATTTACAAAGGGTGTGTGTGTGTGTGTGTGTGTGTGTGTGTATGTAATGTAGTGTGCTGCCACCAGTCCTTGAAAGAAGCTAAGGTTTGTTTAAGACAATGGAGTCCCACCCTTGACCAGTGGCAGTCATATTTAGAGATTTTTGTAGGAAGTGGCTTTACAAATACCGTGCATATATTCTCAGCCATGAGAGGCAGAAACTTACCTTTTAGAACAACACACAAACACTGGGATTCTTAAAAAAAGATTTCATGCTCTGTCTAGCTTGCACAGAATTGCAGAATGCATGCAATTCTGGAGATATATTATAGCTGCAACAGGAATTGGCTTCTCATAATCAGAAGGTCCAAAAGCTTTTTCACCTGAAAACCGCATTAATGTAATTTGGTCTTTGTTCGCATCCACAGACTGGAGGTATCTTGATGGATAGCGGTGAAGAAGGAAAAAGCAGAACAAAGAGGATCAATAAAAGATGAATTTGTATAGAGCTGTGAATACGGTAGGAGAATGGGAGGCTTTGGGTCAATCTATACAGCCATTCAGTCCGGGAATACTTGAAAATCCTGTGAATCAGCCAACTGGATAAATGTAGCCCATAGTCATAAGTTTAAGCTTTTCGGATGCCATCACAAATGCACATGACTTACATAGCCACGGGGAGAGAAACTATGTGCATGATTTTGAAACAATCACCATGCAGCCAATTCCACTGGGTTGATTCCATTCTAGTCTAAGTTAGGTTACCTTAGTTCCCACTGAAATCAATAGAACTAGTTAGTCATCATGACAGAAGTCCCATTAATTATCAACTACCTTAGGCTGAATCCACACTAGAATATTCATTTGTATGTGGAATGGATTGCTGTTTCCATGTGCATTTGTGCAGGAGTACTTTCAGGCCCCACATGGGGGACCTGATGGGCTGAGATCTCCCCTTGTATTGAGGCGATCTACTGGATTTATTTTCTAGTTACAGGTAGGTAGCCATGTTGGTCTGCCGTAGTCGAAACAAAATAAAAAAATTCATTCGAGTAGACCTTAGAAACCAACTAAGTTTGTCATTGGTATGAGCTTTCATGTGCATGCACACTTCTTCAGAATTCTTCTATTTAATTTATATACAACTTTTTGCTCATGTGGCTTCTAAGCAGTCTACAGATGTAAAACCGATTACAAGAAAATGCGCTGGAACATGCATAGACCTTACACAAAACATGTGGATAGAGGGCGATGCCGCCAGCAGTTGCTGGATTGCACACCAATGCGTCCAAACTCCCTTTGGGCTACTAGTCATGACTGGATAATACTTCCAGGATGAGAGGCAGTATGTAATGTATGCAATGTAATGCTGGATAAGATAGGCCCTCTGGTCTGATCTAGGAGGCCTCTACTTCAGTTCTTACAGTTAGACTCCTTGTGTGGGCATTCCAATATTCCATACTGGGATGGATTCTGTATATCATATCACCACCAATGGCACATGGATTGCTTTACCGTGGAATTGTATTCACACTAGCAGAAGCAGCCCAAGTCATTTTGCTGCCCTTTCAGGAAACCCAAGATGTGCAGCCACGGCATTCTGCCCAATGGTAGGGCCAAACCCTGCACATTAGCTAATGTCTGCTTTTGTGCTTGCTTGGTCATATGCAAGTTCTGCAAAATGACTTGACACCACCAACAATATACTGCCAATGTTAGAACGATCATTTAAAAACTCATTTATTTGAAGCTATACAGTAGAATCTGGCACGAGATAGATAAATCATATGTGGGTCTAAAAGCAGAGTTTCAAAAGATTTGTTCTAACTGCATTTTAATAAAATCATCAATTGTGATAAAGGGAATTGCTCATTCCCTCTGTAAAGGCTTCCAAGATGATTAATCAACAGATCATTTTTGTGCTGGGGTTGGCTTGAAACACGCCTTTCAGTATAAACTGCAACCTGGAAGTAACCATTCTTGCACTTTAGGGCTATCAGACCTCTGTTGGTGTTCCTGATACCTACCTGTAAGGTCCATGTATCCTACTAAATTAGTTCCGACCTACTATTATTGTTTCTAGTGTGCAAATAATCATGGCTTTATTTATTTGTTTTACTGAGCATATTTATAGCCTGCTCTTCATCACACTAGATCCCAGGCCGAGGCACAAGCACCATTTGCATGAAACCAACTAAAGCAATCCTGAACTATAAACTGAAACACAACAGTAGCAGCAGCTAAAATGACAGCGCAAAAACTGTGTGAACAAGAAGAGATTTCAGTTATTTTTAATCCTGTTTTCTCACTGCCACACTTTTACAAGTTCCTGCTATTTCATCTCTTAATATTTAGAGCTATTTCCGATGATAAAGATGTAGCACCTGAAGGAGGCGAAGAAATGTTAATATCCTTTTAGACATGTTGTTTTGTCGGTTGCACACAGAAAATGTGCAGCGGCACTTTGTCCCCTTCCGCCCCAAGTATTATTTATCTTCTTCAGGAACAGGAGCTGTCTTCAGTACAAAGACTGACCGGACATACCTACCTTGCAGAAACGATTTGCATTCTCCACTAAACATTTGTTTGGAGAAAGCTACCTTTTCTTCCCCACCAGTCTCAATCTGTTTTATGACCTGAGATGACTTCTTAGTAAAGCAGGGGAGTGGGGAGGCAAACGAAACTAAATATTTCCAACTACATTAAGGCATTAATAATGTATCACTTCCTCTAGAACAGGTTTTCAAAGCACTGCCTGACTGGCCTGGAGCAGAAAGTAAAAAATGTACTCGGGAATTAAATTTAAGCAATAAAAAGGGAAAAGGCGCAACAGTTTCTATCTCAAAACTAACACATGTTGCCTAGCCAATCTGCTGTAATTCCCAATCAAGGTGCTGTCCCCCCAAATCACGGCATTCTAAAAGAAGTAGTAGTTTAAATTCAGCCACAGTTTGTGACTAGAGTTCATATCCAGAGCTCCCATTTGTTAGCATTCATAGAAATAACTGCAATACATATTTGCTCCCTCAACTTAAAGGGCATGCTGAGTTAATTTTTCAGAAAGAATCAAGTCAAATGCCAGTATAATCCCTGTGGGGAATTATCTCTGTCACTGCAACACAATACATTTGCCTGGGCATATCACGCTAACTAGCTATCTTGCTGCATTTAGCAGAAGAGACTGCCAAATTACTGTTTAATTCAGTGCAGATACACATCTAGGCAGCACATTAAGATCATCACATTGGCTTGCGGACTGATTTAAAACGACAATTCTAATGTGCTCTTACATAACCGAAAAATAACGTGAGATTAATAATATAGTGTATTCATTCCTGGGCAAAGTTAGATGCCAGGTGACATACTGTCCAAAAGAATTTAAGTAGAGGGGACAAGAAAAGAAAGTGTGGAAATGTAAGTCAAGTTCTGGAGTTATATTTTCATGTTCTGCATGCATAGCAAGAAGCGAGTGATCACAACCTCCCAAACTGCCTTGTCTGGCTGCTTATAGCAGGGGAGGTTGGTCTATAAGAGCGAATGGGGCACCAAGCTCAGTTTGCCCTCCGCTAGCCCCTGCTTCTTTCTTACAGACAATCTGGAGGGTGGCAATGGCTGTTAGCTTCCTCTTGTTTAGACACAGTGCTACCTCTGGAGAACGTAGCAAGGAAAGGATGGTGACAAAGTTTGTCGGCTTTGGCTCTATCTGCTGTTGGTGTCCTTGCTTTCCACTGAATCAGTCCCAATGGGCAACAGCCATGGCAACCACTGGGTGATCCTTAACATATTACTGGCCAACACAAAGCAGCAGGTCACACTCACGACTGTTCTCAGCAGACTTGAACAGACTCACTGACATGCGAGGCCTTTGAGGGTGAGAATGCTGGCCTTCGTTGGGGCTGCATTCACTGAGAGTCCTGGCTTGGGACTGCCAGATTCAGGAGTCCTTGGTCACCAAACTGAAGCTTAGCACCAGTGTCTGTATCTACCATCTCTGTTCTCCCTCTGAGCTGGAGTCAAGTTATTGCTGGACATCATGGTGATGATGACATCACTATATCATGTACCTTATTGTGTTTGTCTTCCTGCAGGTTCTCCACATTCCATCAACAGGGAAAATAGTCTATCCACATTAAAAGGGGGGATAGGTAAACAACGGGGACCTTGTCATGAACAGGGATGCATTTTGCCTCTCTTTCTCAATACATGGAAATCAAAGCCTTGTGGATAAACAGCCTATTTCCAGTTGTATAGCAGGGCAATCTATGCACGTCTACAACTGGCTTCAGTGCGACATTTCTCCCAGGTAAGCACATGTGGAATTGGAACCCGAAGTTATTTTTAAATGCTGAGAAATGTCAGGCCTGCTTTCTGCTTGCTTGTTTACAAAGCTTTCAGGTCAAAGAACTTTGGAAATTAAATTATTTCAAACCAAATAGGTTCCTGGAGTGTTACAGCTCTGATTAAACTTGGCAATTCTTATGAAATGTACAAAAAGTGCAAAGTTAACGAGATTAGCCCAGAGTTTGGTGCTACTTCGGGCCTTCAAAACTTCTTTTTAGTGATGTTAAAAATTTATTGAGCAGAGGTGCACTTATTTACTAGGCAACAACAACAACAAAAGCCTGCTGCAAAAGGAAAACACTGCATTAAAACACTTGGCCAATGGAAGGTACAAGCAGGTATGCATGAAATTGTGTAGGAACCTAAGGACAGCCCCCCTCTGGATCAGACCAGATCTCTCTAGTCCAGGCATCCCCAAACTGCGACCCTCCAGATGTTTTGACCTACAACTCCCATGATCCCTAGCTAACAGGACCAGTGGCCAGGGATGATGGGAATTGTAGTCCAAAACATCTGGAGGGCCGAAGTTTGGGGATGCTTGCTCTAGTCTAATGATGATTTTCCATTAGCAGCTAGCATGGAGCTGGGCAATGAAAATGTCTTCTGCAAAGCCAACAGGGTTGAAGTGACAGGGGTTGTGGTCTTTGTTTTCCTCCATTCATTAAAGCTCCATTCATTAAAGCATTGTTAATAATAACAATGATAATACACATGTAATTCTTTTTTATTGAGCACTAGTCAGGAGAAGCCAACGTACAGTGTCAAGAGAGGAAGCAGATGTGGTGGACAAACTGCAATATGCAAATATGCAACCATGTTCTTGTTGGCAGGACAAAAGTGAGGGTTCTTCTTGCACTCCATCCTTTCTCCTCGTGAGCTGAAATTTCCCCATTCACTGCTTCTCATGGGAGGAAGTCAATATACATCAGCTCCAAGGGTGGCACAGGCTTATCCCTCTTTTAAGGGCAAATCAGGGGACTGAGAAGGCTATGGATTCTTTCAAGCCATGCCATCTCCCGATTCCCCCCCCCCATCCCTGCCAATCTCCACCAAGTGTGTGTCAATGGATGTGAAAGGTTCAGCAGACAAATGGGGTCCTACGAGGTTGGATTTCCTCCTCTGAAGTCATACCTTGCATCCTTTAGACTGTCTCTGTAGTGGAGGGACCTCTGGAGCATTTGAGAAACTGCTGTGACCAAGTGGCTACACACTTTGAGGATAGTGTTGCTTAACTTCAGAATGACCTTAATTTTGCAGTTGTAGCAGTTCCGGATGAGGTTCCCAATGCCAGAGTTTTAGCTTTATGCAGTCAGCTGATGTTGACAGGGTGCTGGCAGCTATACTCTTGGCCACCTGCCCTCTTGATCCCTGTCCCTCTTGGCTTATTAAATCTAGCTGAGGGGATTAGACTGGTTGTGTACCCAGCGTGGTTAATGCTTCATTGCCTGAAGGGGGAATCCTTGCTGCCCTGAAAGTGGTGTGACCACTCCTCAAGAAAGTAACCCTGGACCCTTTGGACTAGATAACAACTGACCAGCTGCAGCTATTCCCTTTGCGGAGAAGGTGGTGGGGTGAGTTGTGGTGAGGCAGCTGCAAGCCTTCTTGGATGACACAGATGATTTAGATCTATTCCAATCTGGGTTCAGACCTGGCCATGGGAATGTGTCAGCCTTCGGCACTCTGACAGGTGACCTTTGCAGAGAGATGGACAGATGGGAGCATGACCTTGCTCATATTGCTTGATCTCTCTGTGGCTTTTGATACCATTGACCATGGTAGCCTCCTGGACTGGCTCCATGGAATAGAAATCGGGGGCACTGTGCTACAGTAGTTCAGAGAGTTTGGAGAATGCTTTCCAGCCCCCTGGCAGTTACACTATGGGGTGCCACAGGACACCGATTTCTGCCCAATGCTATTTGATATTTATGGCATTCTGGGAGAAGACATTAGGAGTTTGGGGGCAAGGCACCATTAGCTCAGTGATGACACTCAGCTCTACTTTGCCATAACATCTGAAGCATAGCTGCCAAGTTATCCCCTTTTTTAAGGGAAATTCCCTTATGCTGAATAGGCTTCCTCGTGAGAAAAGGGAAAACTTGGCAGCTATGATCTGAAGCAGGGGAGGCTGTGTGGGCCTTCGACTACATAGTGCCGTGATACAGTGGTGGGATGGATGGCTGAGGGGAAATAACCTGATTTTGAATCTTAGCAAGATGGAGGCACTATGGAGGAATGGTTCGCGTCTCTGATACATTTCTCAATTGCTTACCCTACACAGGGTTACACCTTCCCCTGAAAGAGCAGGTTTGCAGGCTGGGGATGCTTCTGAATCCAGCTTTGTCACTGGAAGCCCTGACAGCCTCAGTGGTTAGAAGCAGCTTTTACAAGCTGTGCCTGGTCTGACAGCTGGCTCTGCCATGCTTCTTGGTCTTTTGCAAGTTGTGTCCCTGAGCAGCAGGAATGTTATAAAAGAGTTCTAGTGGCACAATTGGCGCAAAGCTTTTCTTTTGCTTGGGTCCAACCCAGTCCTTCCCTTTACCCTTCTGGTCTCTCTCAAATCCTACAGTTCTTTTTCATTTCTTCCTTTTTATGTAATGTTGCTGTCGTTTATGAGTGTCTTGCTACTTGCTTGCTTTTATTTGAATTAGCAGACCCCTCTGGCTGGCTCAGACTACGGCCCTGGGCTGAAATGGACAGACTCCCAAGCTGTTTCTCAAAGCACCAACTTGGGAGTCTGAACCAAATCTTCTGGGTTCTCCTAATAAACATTTGTCTCTTTGGGATGTCTTTAATCAAAATGCACTTCCCATATATCCCTTATCTCCATCAGAATGATCTACACAGTATCATGTTCAGAGATGGTTGGTGCTCATTAGATAGGTAGGGCGAAGGCAAAGAGACTCTCAGAAACTGGAGCCAAAAATCAATGACAGGCAGAGGCACCCCGACTGAAACCTGCAGGCAACTGGGGGTTGCCTGAGGGCAGACTGAGGTTGGGGTTGATGGGGCAGTGCTCCATTCCCACACATGAACCAGCCTCCACAGATCATGTTCATAATAATAATAATAATAATAATAATAATAATAATAATAATAATAATATTTATTTATACCCCGCCCTTCCCGGTTTAAAAACCGGGCTCAGGGCGGCCAACAGCAAATATAAAACATTGATTAAAATGTGACTTAAAAACAGCATAAAATACAATGTAAAATGTAGCATCAATATCAATAAAATTCAAAAATTCAGGGGTCATTTTTTTGGGGGGGGGGAAACCCCAGTCAGTAGACATTGAATGATCACCAGGGCTAACTGGCCAAGTTGGTCCTACTAGGGTCAGCAAGGAGACCAGGGAAGAATTTAAATGTGGGGTTGCAGAAAGGGTTTCTTCATAGAAGAGGAAAGGGAAAAGGGAACAGAGGATCAGGCTAATTCAAATTGAAGGCCAGATAGAATAGCTCTGTCTTACAGGCCCTGCGGAAGGAGATCAAGTCCTGCAGGGCCCTAGTCTCGTGGGACAGAGCATTCCACCAGGTCGGAGCTGTCACTGAAAAAGCCTTGCCCTGGTGGGGGATAGTTTGGCTTCCTTAGGGCCCAGGACCTTTAAGCTATTATTATTCATGGTCCTTAGGGTCCTCTACGGGACATACCAGGAGAGGCGGTGCCATAAGTAAACAGATCTATTATATCTCCTGCACTGTAGTACAAGGTACATTATTCTAGAAACACATTTCAAAAAGTCACAAGTATCCACATTTTTAGCCCAGCTTGACAAGTTTCAGTCACCTTGTATTTCAAGAGGGCAGATGAAAGCTTGCCATTTCTACTGAAGTTCTTCACACAGTTTTCCAGCCTTTTAAAAACAGGCAAGAGCAAAAACCTCAGGAGAGAAATGAGCATACTAATGGCGACCGATCTATTTATTTTACTACTGAAGTAAAAGCACACAGAACACATTGTGAAGTACAGGAGTTGCTTGATTCGTACTCTTTTGGGTCTCCGATTAAACACGACTCAATTTAGTAGACGTTCTCTCCACTCCACGCAAACACCCCCCCCCTCGTGCATTAGTTTGCCTAGCAGGCCCACTTTACGCCCTCCATTTTTTTATTTCCTTTGGGACTCATGTTGACAGCCGTCATAGCTCTGCAAACAGCAGGGACTGTTAACTGTATTGTGTGCCTTAATGCCAAAAATACAGCAAGCTGGATATCTCCTTGTTCTCACAGCCCTACACAGCCACAAACAGCAAAGAGATACCCATGCAACACATACCTTGTTTGTCACTATTTTATCTATGAAGAAGCTGAAGCGCATGCAGGTCGAGGAAAGGGGTAAAAAGAAGAAGAAAAACTCTCCAGGAAGGCAGTTCAAAGTCATCAAATGTGAGCACGTCATGTACTTATAGGTAAAGGTAGAATCACACGGTTCAGTTCAAAGTCATCAAATCTGAGTACGTCATGTACTTATAGGTAAAGGTAGAATCGTACGGTTTATGTAGCACACATGGGGTGCAACTACCAGGGAATTAGCAATCTCTTTTCATTTCTGCCTTGTGAATTGGGACCTGTGGTTTGGTTTTGGTTTTTTTGTTTTGTTTTACAAACATTAATCAATCAAACAGTAACAGTGTTTCCCTCCTGTAGCCTAGAAATATAAGCCATACCCCTAACAGGGAAAGGAAAAAGGACAAATCAATGAACTTGGAAAATAAATAATTCACATGCTTGCCCTCCAGGACCCCACCTCCCCCAAATGGCACTTTAAAGCTTTAATGTCACATTAATATTCATTTTTAGTATTTTGAAAAACAACCCTTCATTCTAACAATTCTAGAGCAGTGTACAAGTTGCCCTTGGTTGCCCTGATCTTTGCAGAGAGTAGCAGAGGGTAAATGCAAGCTTCCTCCTGCTTCTTGATCTCTCATTGGCTTTTGAGACCATCAACCATGGTATTCTCCTGGACCAGCTCTGGGGAATGGGAATTGGGCACACAATGTTACCAATCTTACCTTCAGTACTGAGTCCAAAAGGTAGCATTGGGAGAGTGTCTTTTGTCCCCCTGGTAGCTATGTTATAGGGTGCCACAGAGCACTGTCCAGGCACGCAATATGGGGGGGGCGAGGGCCCCCAAATTTTCAAAAAGAGGGCTGGGAGCCCTCAAAATTCTGTGGCAGCCATGCATGCACACCGCAGGGCATGCTCGTTTCATGCACACAAGCCATGGGGCGTATTGACAACAAGTCTGCATGCCCCACAGCATGCATGACTGACGCCAGCATGCCCTGCAACATGTGTGTACAGCGTACTGATGCTTGAAGAGGAAATACAATTATGGAGGAAATGGCAATTAAACAGACAATCTGCTATGAAAAAGTGGCCAATCACAATACTACAATATGCTATTAAAAGCAGCAGAGAAGCAACCACCAGCTAAACATGTGAAAAATCAGAGGAGTGGGGTAGAGAGTTATCTCAGAACACTGACAGAAACAAGTCATGCTGTGGAAATACACTGAGAATGTGCTGTACTAATCTTAGGTAAAACAATAAGACAGATAATGAGCCACAATAAAACAAAGCAAAATGTGTAGGAAATTGATAAGGCTATTTCTAGTTGTCGGGGTATTAAATTAACCAGAAGAAAATCAGGCTTGTGGTTGGGGAGGTGAGGGGAAAATAGTTCTGCACACTGTTAGACAAAGATATAAAATGCAATTTACAACCAAGATGGAACTCTTAAAAGACAATAATAATAGGGCATGAAACTCCAGGGAAGTCTAAACGGGCTTTGAAATGTTGAGCCTGAAGAACAGAACAAAACAAAACAAAACAAAAGCCAGCAAGTTTACAGGGGGAAAGTCAAATGGCATTCAATGAAACACCTTAGAGTAAGTCACTGCAAGAAAACCAGAGGATTTGTTGTAGAACTATTATTTGGGGGGGCGGGGTGTCAAAGGGAAGAGCTTCTTCGGAAAACATTTGCTTCCTAATAGTCCTAATATTTTAGTTTATGTTCATACTGTATATGTATTTCCCAGTCACAGATTATAGTTCTGGAGCTGGTATTTAGTGAAATTCAGGAGCCAATCCTTGTGTGAAAAGAAAAGGAAGAGAAGAGAAGAGAAGAGCGCTCACCCATGAGCTGTGTAAACTTCCATGTTTATTCTACTTCTTCTCTCGTACCTGTATCATTCCATTCTTCTACTCCTTGCTTCCACAGAGAAGTAACCTACTGAAATATGTTAGGTAGGCACTTGAGAGTGAGGTACAGAGTAACATTTATTAAGAAGTCAAAACTACGAAGCTCATCTTCATTTACAATCCAAACAAGTCTCCTCTGGAGAAAGCTTACATGTAGTGCCAGGTGCCCCTACTTGAGATACAGCTTTAGGTGGAAGCAATGCACATAGAAAACCAGAAAGAACCACCTGACTCCCAATTTAATCTGAACTGGGGTTCCGGAGAATCTCGCAAGAATCCACATAGCAGAAATATAACATTGCACATGGTTTTGTGCAAGCAATGTGTTTCAGATCCTGAGAAGGAAGTTCTCGCTCATTGAAACCCCAAAGCATAGGATTCTGGGGGTTTGCGTGCAATGGTGAGGGTCACACCCAGGAAACAGTGGCTGTTACCTGCCGAAGATTTATTCACTCGTTACAGTTTTCCAGATGAATGTATCCAAAGAGTAGTTCTTTTGAAATCAGTGGGATTTAAACATGCTCAGCTCAGCCCAAAGTTACATCCTAGGGGATGCAAAGATTCAGGCTGGGAATGAGATCACTTCCTCACTCAGAATATGATGCTAAGATGGAAGAGAATGGAGAGCAAAAGAGTCACCAACCCTCGTTCTTTCTCCATGGATGTACCTTCAATTTTGGACTCTCATAAATGGCCTTAAGGAATCTGCTGTAAAAAAATGGAAACAGTAATCATTTCCCTCACAGGATCATCAGAATGAGTGGTTTAAGATTTATAAACTTTCTGTACTGAAAATGGTATAGAATGAAAGATGGCCCCTTGCATATGTTTAATTCTAGCCTTGGCTGCTGGTTTCCAATTAATTTTCCATATCTTTCCTAATGGCTCTTTATTTTTAATCCTTTCCTAGTTACTGGGATACTTTCACATTCCCGCTGAGCTGGCATTTTTAAAGTAGGCCTTCAGCAAAAATACCAATCAGCTGAAGTGAGAGGGTGGAGAGAATTGGAGAAGGAAAGCTAAAGAAGCTGTGCTGAACAATCCAATTTTTATTTCATTTTATTGTTTGTTTCATAGCGATTGCATCCCTGACCTGCGATTTTATATTTTGCAAGCGTCCAGGAATTAGAGCCCTGCTGAAATTTAGTCATTCCTGCTGAATAAGAGATAACTGAGACTTTGCTGGTGGAAGCAAGGATAACAGCGTGCGTTGAAAAGATAGCCAGGTAGAAACTGGCAGGGTCAACAACAGCATTTGGTAACAAGATCTGTGGGAGTGGTGGGTTTTTTTGAGATTACAGAAATTTAAGGCTGCATCAGGTTAAACAAAAATAGCCCTTAAAAAATCATGTCAGAAAGTTACTTTCCCCAAGGTTATGCTGTCCTTATCAGCAGTTACTTCTCTCACTCTGCAAGCACTCTCATAACAATAAACCCGTATATTCCGGCGTATAAGACAACTGGGCGTATAAGACGACCCCCAACTTTTCCAGTTAAAATATAGAGTTTGGGATATACTCGCCGTATAAGAAATACGACCTGGAGTATAAGACGACCCCCGACTTTTGAGAAGATTTTCCTGGGTTAAAAAGTAGTCTTATATGCAGGAATATACATAACTTGTGCAAATCTAATCTAATGAAGCTGAATGTTGGAAAATTCAGGGCAGATATAAGCACTACATATGGAACTCACTGTTATAGTCCCATTGCTGAACAAGCAGGGATAGGAGTCTCCGAGGAACTCTTGCCTGAGAGCAGAATCCACATACAAAGTCAGACAGCCCAGAGGTCAGGGGATCCAGATGATCACAGAGCCGAGGGTCTAATCCAGAGGTCAGGGAGTCCAGATGGTCACAGACCCAAGGGTCCAGATGGAAAGCAGGAAGCAGCAAGGTAGGGATGGGAATGACAGACGTTGTTTCCAGAAATTGACTGCTGCTGAGAGCTCTGTTTAAGAAGACCAGAGCCAGCTTGTTCTCATCAGTGCTATTCAGCTCTAATCAGTGCCGTCTCCTCTGTGAAGGCTGATTAGCTGCAGGCAGTGGTGGAGCTTCATGCTCTGGCACCAGGGGGCAGAGAGCACATGGGGGTGTGGCTGATGCGCATCCCAGGGGCATGGCGCACATCCCGGGGGCATGGCGTGCCGCCCACAGGGGCGTGACGCATGTCCTGGGGGTGACTGTGGTGTGCCGCCTGCAGGGGCATGGTACCCAACGCGGGCAGGAGGACAGCTGCAATGGCACCCCACCGGGATCACGCTGCCGGGGGCAGTGCACTCCCCCCGCACCCCTCTCTCTCCGCCAATGGCTGCAGGCGGAGTTACTCTGCATTGTCCTCCTTTAGGCTGATGTTCAGCAACCAAAGCTGACCCTTGGCCCATGACACTCACCCCCACAGGAAGCAGTGATGACTACCATACTACAAGACTTTACAAAAGGATTAGACAAATTTATGGAAGAGAGAACGGATCAAAGGCTACCAGCTGCAATGGCTATTCCCTGCCTTCAAGGTTGCAGGCAGTAATTTTGGAAACCACTAAAAGGGGGAGTGCTCTTGTGCTCAAATCCTGACTGCCGCTTTCCCCCAGGCATCTAGTTGGCCACTGTGTGAACATGATGCTGGTCCAGATGGACCGTTGGCCTCATCCAGCAGGCTTTTTTATGCTCTTAAATAAAATCCCAAGAGAGAAACAACTCAATAAAGGAGGAGAGGGAAAGGATAAAGTAAACAATCTTGAATAAATCTTACAGCATTATTAATTCTTCATATATATGAATGCAATACAATAGTTCCCCATCCAACATAGGATACAGAAATAAAACTGATTCTTTAATGACTTGCCAGAACTCACTAAACAGGAGAGCAATTCACCAAACTTTCCATGGGAGGATTTTTTTTAAAAAAAAATATTTTAATACAGATTTTCTTAGTTTACAAAAGTATGTAATTTTAAGGAAGGAAAGTTGTGGAGGGAGAGTCATTGTCACAAACCCCAAATCCCCTCAGATGGAAAAACTAGCAAGCATGTTAAAGTGACAGATGCAAGTAGAAACTGTGATATTCTGTCACTGTTAGTCCCTGCTACTTGATGACTCTCTGAATACTCAATAGCTGCATAAGCACCCTTTCATCCTTCACTAATTATTTAATGTGGAAGACACTTAGCAGCTCCGTCAACTACTCTCTTGACTCCCACATCCTCTTAATACAGAACTTGTTAAAAGCAGTTTTTGACAAACAGCTGCTATAATCCAATGCAAACATACCTGAGAGTAAGTCACCAGGCTGCACAGCAGTGAGCTGTAAGGCCCCCAAATGCTGTCTGTCTGAAGAAGTGTGCATGCACACAAAAGCTCATACCTATGACAAACTTAGTTGGTCTCTAAGGTGCTACTGGAAGGAATTTTGTTTGTTTGTTTGTTTTTACTGGTATATCATGTGCATGGTATGAGGTGGGAGATATTATGACTCTTTGGTCCTAAGAAAGTGCAACAGAGAGAGGCACGCCAGTGTTCCCCAGTTGTTGGGAACCATGAGTGAAGTAGATGCTGTTGCGCTCATGTCCTGCTTCCAGGCTTCCCATAAGCTGTTGGTTGGTGACTATGAAAAAAGGATGTTGGAGCAGGTGGGCCTTTGCCCTGATCCAGCAGGGCTCGTCTTAAACAGTTTAGGATTCTTAATTTCATATTTGCTATTGTCTATCCTGTATTCCTTCTAATTCCAGAAGAATGGCCCTGAAGCACAAGTCTTCTCTTTCCATTGTCTTGTTTACTTGGTGTTTGGGTGTGGCAGATGTATTACCACAAAGTCTTTGCTACTGCAAAAACATCACCCAGGCTGCGTCCAGGAGGCAGCAGCAAAACCGAGAGACTATAAACACATTACCCTTGGGTAGGTAATCATTTGCAGCCTGGTCACTTTATTCCTCCATATCCAACATTCCTTTATTTTTCTACTGCCCGGTATTCTAGGCAGCACACCACTCAATACTACAGCTATGCATGCAGCTTCAAGTCTTTGGGAATTTCATTCCACGATTTCTTGGATTCCCATTTTTTTAAAAAAACAATGCTCAGATAGGAGATACACAAGCATTGCTGGGAGCCTGGGGTATAGGAGAGGGATATGGAATTACAAATTCCTAAATATTAATATAAATGCAAATATGGGCAGATGTTAATATAAACACAAGCATTTGCAGCTATGCATCACTAACCTGCACAGCTCACAGTGAAAGGTACCGATTAAACTATGTTCCCAGTCAGAAGCATAGGATGCAACCCTGATACCAAGTTAGACAATTGTGCCATCTAGCTCAGAATTGCCTATAGTGTTGTTGCACGCACCCCAATATCCAAGTGGGAAGAGACTCTGGTGAGAGACTGTAGTGAGTTCCACAGCTTACCCAGGGTTTGTTTTCCTTGGTAAGAAAGTCAATGGAGACTGTGGTGTCTTTATGATATATGGTTTCATTTATACATATATACAAACTGAGCTTGGGTTAGAGGTGCTCACAGCATTAACATTCAAACCAATCTTCCCGGGAGATCCCCAAACCATAGCTTGGGTCCAGCAGAGAGCCTCTGTGTCCCCAGATTCCCACATCAGCCAAAACCAGGCATCCCCAAACTGCAGCCCTCCAGATGTTTTGGCCTACAACTCCCATGATCCCTAGCTAACAGGACCAGTGGTCGGGAAGATGGGAATTGTAGTCCAAAACATCCGGAGGGCCAAAGTTTGGGGATGGCTGGCCAAAACTCATGCAAACACACAAAGCCCTGACTTGGCCTATTGTTCTCCACCCTAGGACGACATGACATCCAGCAAGGTGTGGTTGGAAAAGTCCTGCCCATTTGTCTCTATGGCAACATGTAAATGGCAGTATCTGACCAGCTAAGGCCATTACTTTAACAAAGGAACTTGTGTGGCTGGGTCGGTGGATATCCTCTTATAGATTCTAACCTCACAGATACAGGTTCACGGGTTTGGAAGGTATCCACGGATATCACCTAGACTGACCTCCCAAAACTATAACATTATGCTAGCAACAATTCTCCGGAGTTTAAGAGAGTTCTTTCCCAGCCCAACTGGAGATGCCTAGAACCTTCTGCATGAAAAGTATGTACCCTACCAAAGAGCTACTGCCTCTCTACCTTGTTACCAGTTACAGTTGCAAGCCTTGTGACAACCACCATCACACACACATACCCAGAGCAGGGATGGAAAACCTGTGGCCCTTCAGATGTTGCATTCCAGCTCCCACCAGCCGCAGCCAACCAGCATGGATAATGGCCAGGGGTGGCATTCTTGTCCTGATGAAATGCCACAACATTCTTATGATGGAACACCCTCAGTCTCAATACTAATGTCCACCTTTTCCTTGTCCTGCTGGAAGGATCTCAGATACCAAAGAATGAGAAAACAAACTATGGCAAATGCTGAGCCACATCAAACATACCATCGCAGAATTGGATGCAGGTAGGAATGTTTACCTCAGCAAAATAAAATAAAAAAAATGCGTACTTTAACAATCCCCTAGTGGTACCAAAATCTGTGCCCTAGCTTAAATTCAGAGCCATCCTCAATAATAACAATAAGCCTCAGATAGCCGTTCAAACAGAGGGATGTGTGCTCTGTAAAGTACGCCACCCTACAATTAGCGGATTTACTGTTTAATTTGAAACTATATGAAAAGTACTGCTAGATATAGACCAGTATCATTCTGTCTTCTGGGAAGAATTTGAGAGCAACACTCACCTTCTTGCGGAGGCTATGGACTGATGAAAGTTTTAATTCAAGTAAAGATAGAAGAAGCCTTGCAAAGCACTTTGGGAGAAGGCTTCCTAATCAATCCAGCAATTATAAGAAAATCCCTGCTGGATCAGACCAAAGGTCCATCCAATGCACCATCAGGTTTCTTACAGTGGCCCAGTCAGTCGTCTCTACGAAGTGCAACTTCAGGGCATGAATGCAGTAGCACTGCCCTGCTGTTTGCCAACAGACAATTTGTATCTATTCAGTGGCATAATGCATTCGGAGGAAACTGTTTTTTTAGATCCATTTCATTCAGGGTTTACGCCCGGTTTTGACATAGAAACTGCTTTCACTGTATGATGGTGACATCAAGAGGGCATCAGGAGAGACAGTCCTTTGGCTGATTAAATGATCTATAGTCTTTTAAATGTGTGGGGGGTGCCGGGGGAGTATTGGTTTGCTCTTGTTTGCTATGTATTTTATGTTGTGAACCATCCTGTGATCTTCAGACGAAGGGTGGTGTAGACACATTAAAAAAACTAAATAACTAAATAAATCTGAAACCAAGGTTCTGCAGCCTAACGAAGAACATTAAGGTAAACTGCAAATTAAGAATTTGGGGTGCCATATAACTTCCCCATAAGCAAAGCAATGTTCAACAAAAAACGTACATAGTCTAAACTCCATGTAAATTTTGTGCCAGCAAGTCAAGATGGCCGCTCAATCAACAGGCCTTCTGAAGGAGTTCCTTAACAGGCCTGTGAGATGACATAAGCAGCTCCTGAGGCAATTTGCACCCCTTGGTCTCCAGTACATTGCAAGGTGCCAGCACAGGGAAGGGTGAGCACCAGGCAGGCACATTGTGGCTCCCAATGTCAGGGTCCGGTCGGCGGGCATCAGGACCAGAGGCAAGATGGTGGTGTAGAAGCAGGAACAGGTGCAGGGCTGAGGGTCCAGCAGCAGGCAGTCGCAGGGTCAAGGAGCAAGGCAGAGGCGAAGACTAAAGGTCTGGGAGTCAAGGAGCAAGGCGTCGGCAAGGCGAAGGTCCAAGGAGCAAGGAGCAAGGCGAAGGCTCAAGGAACAAGAAGCAAGGTGAAGGTTCAAGGAACAAGAAGCAAGGCGAAGGTTCAAGGAACAAGAAGCAAGGCAAAGGTCCAAGGGTCGAGGATCAAGGCGTCGGCAAGGCAAGGGTCCACGGAGCAAGAATCAAGGCGTCGGCAAGGCAAGGGTCCACGGAGCAAGAATCAAGAGGCCAGATGCAACCAGGCAGGGATAGCGTTGCTGTGGCAAAGAGCTGAAGGGAAATGCTGAGCTTTTATCCCTCCCAGCTCCTGCCACCAGGTGCAGTGAGGTATCAAGTGGCCTCACCTGAGTGACCACTCCTTACCTCTCCAGCACAAGCTGAGGACTTCACCTGTGTGGCCACGCCTTGCTCCTCCAGCACAAGCTGAGGTCTTCACCTGTGTGGCCACGCCTTGCTTCTCCAGCACAAGCTGAGGCAGGCCCCAGTCCTGCAAAGCACTACAGGCCCCAGAGCCTGACTCCTGCCCATACTCCTGACACCCAAGTGGCTAGCAAAGCCCACGACAACCTACTGAAATCATGGCTCAACTTGCCATGGGTGCTACTAGCCCCTCCACAACCACCTGCCTGCAGTTTTGAGCTGGCAGCCTCTCCTCTCCTCCACTGCTTTGCAGCAGATACCTACACCCAGTAAAGGTGTCTAGCCTTCCTCCCCCAAAACTGTGACAAAAGTGTTCATTCCTTTTTACCTCCACTGAAGCTGTCACTGAAAGAAGAACACAATGTGGATGTTGCAGAGGCAGATAAAGAAGAAGTGGGTGGTGTGTTTAATGGGAATCCCTTTCCCTCTGCATGCATAGTGTCCAAGAGCCTCCCATGACAACCCCATTTACTGGTTTGCATCTAGCAACACTTTTAATGTTTTGTTTGCCTAGCTAGTCGCTAGCTAGAATCGAAGGAGGCATTAACTGCAGGAGAAAAAGCTCTGGAGGTTCTTGGAAAGATGAGTCACCAAATGTATTCTTGATCCTGCTACTGTATTCAAACAATGCATTTATGCCCTTTTAAAACAAAGCAAGCGCTGAAGCATTGAACTCTATGTGAAATATTGTTTGGACAAAACAAATGAGAGAGCAGAACATTGGTATGCTTTCCTGCTTGGCCTTCTACATAAAGACACTGGCACACTAAGACCAGCACGTGCCATTTACAATTCATTTTTCTGTAAAAGAAGGTTAATTGCACAAAGCACTTCAAGGTAATATTTGTGTGGAACATACTTAGAGGGAAGCAGTTTTGCTACAGTGGCTGCAATTCTATGCATACTTGCCCATGAAATTGCTGGGACTTATCTCTGAGTAGACCTGCACAGGATTATATTGTAAATGTATTAATTTAAGGTGCCACAATATGCTTTTTCCCCCTCCTGTGAGTGGCTAACACAGCTGCCCCTCTAGAAACAGTTGCAGACATAAGCTCTATACTCATGGTTGTATTTGCAAAGTGGCTGCCAGTTTGTTGCCAGGCCCAATTCAAGGTGATCATGCTAGTGTTTAAAGCAGGGGTCAGCAAACGTTTACAGCAGGGGACCGGTCCACTGTCCCTCAGACCTTGTGGGGGGCAGGACTATATTTGGGGGGAATGAACAAATTCCCATGCCCCACAAATAACCCAGAGATGCATTTTAAATAAAAACACACATTCTACTAATGTAAAAACACCAGGCAGGCCCCACAAATAACCCAGATATGCCTTTTAAATAAAATAACACATTCTACTCATGTAAAAACACGCTGATTCCCGAACCGTCCGCAGGCTGGATTTAGAAGACGATTGGGCCGGATCTGCCCCCCGGGGCTTAGTTTGCCTACCCATGGGTTAGTGTGACATCCATTGCCCTGCTGCTTCCCCCTGAGGAAACCCAGCCTTCAGTGCTGAATAGAAAATTGGGTTTTTCCATGGATTGCTGTTTGTTCTGATTTAGCACAAAAGAGTGGGCTTTCCGGGGGACAAAACCACTCAGACACATGTCTAGAAAAGGTGGGACAGGTGCAAAAGCATTCATACCCATGCTTTCTAGGCACGGGACAAGCGGGAGTCTGGACGAGCCCTTAGGCTGAGAGAGAGAGAGAAAGAGAGAGAGAGAGAGAGAGAGAGAGAGAGAGAGAGAGAGAGAGAGAGAGAGAGAGAGACCCCTGCTATAAAACAAAACCCATGCCTTATGAAACTGGCAGGACACATCCTTTGATGTAGATAGGGATGCACATCCCCATCTGGAACCACCAACCATTGTGTCAGGCTAGCTACATTCAACAAGAGCTGGAACTGGGGCATCAACATTAATATTTTAAATCAAATTCACTTAAAAACCACTAACATTCCACTAGTTTCCATAGTTCGGAAAGCTATACATAAAATAACAATGTTTTATTATAATTTTATTATGTATACCCCACCCATCTTATTCACTCAGTTCTATATTTCTATATTTGCATTTATTTCAGCCTACATTTCTGCAGTTTTGTTCTTTCCTCTTGTCCTTTAACTTTAAAATCCCTTTCCTTTGCTCTAAAGCCCACTTTGTGTACCTAAGCATTCAGAATCCCATTCGCCATTGTCATCTTACGCTACCATGCTATGTTTATGCACAACCTGAAGTGACAAGTTGTCCTTGGATGTTCAGTGTTATCAGTACATAGTGTTTCCTTTAATTATGTCACTGATTTGGACCGCAACAGAAGAAAATGAAAAGCTCTGTCCTTTGGAATTTACCTGCGGCATATTCCCACAATTATTCAGGAAATATGCATTATTTACAGAAGTAACTCGCATTAAAACAGGCTGTAAACAATGACTTTGGTTCAATGTGTCAAGAAATTTGTGTGTTCTTGTAGAATATGCTGTATTTTATCTAGTATAATTATGCCTTCCAGTACTAGAACTGTCCTTAAGGTTTTTTGTTTTGTTTTTTATATAGAAATATCTATTCTTCTTAATACCTATCACAAGATATACAAAAATTCATACCCAACACAAAGTATCTTTTTAGAATACTCCAGAATAAAAAAATACTTTAAAAATCTAATCTAAAAAGAAATAGAGGCAAGAAGAAGAAGAAGAAAGTTGGGTGAAAGAAAAGAAAGATGGGAGGAGAAAAGAGAGAGAGAGATAAAAAGAAAATGGAAAAAGATAAAAAAGACTTCCGATAGTATTCACTCATCAACATCCAACTAGTCTGTTTTCTATAAGTCTGCTTTTTCAATCTTCAAATCCAGATATTGCAAGCTCATTTTCTCTTTCATGTAAAAAGTCTGTACAAATTTCCAGTCCTTAATAAATGCCAATAACATCAGCAATTCCTGTATAGTGGGTGGAGCTGTATCTTTCCATCCCTGTGCATATAATTGTTATTATTAAAGAAAGCTTTGTAATAAACCAAGGGCCAACTCACTGGGTCAAGTGAAAATATGATGGGTAAGGGAAATGCTTCCTGTGCCTACGAATTTAGCCAGTTCATAGGAACATAGAAAGGTGCCTTATACCAAATCAGACCAGTGGGACTGAAAGGCACCCAGTGAGTAAGTGGGGCAACCGCAATTGGCTCTCAGCCAGTGCTCCCCCTTCCTAGAAAAATAGATGCCAGTACTCACCATGAAGTTAGTGCCACACTTTTTAACCACAACAACAAAGAGGTGCCAATACTTGAGAAAAGAAACTGCTGACTGCATAGTTAAATCCATTAACTATGGTTAGTTAAATCCATTAACTATGAGTGATGCTGGTGCTAGACAGTTCAAGCCTGTCTTCACATATTCATAACCGTTTTGGGTGTTTTGTTTGTCACAGTGGACATTATAAACTTAAGAAGCCGCCTTATCCTGAGTCAGTCTATCAGTCCATGTGGCTCAGTACTGCCTACTTTGGCTGGAAGCCGCTCTACAGGCTTTTCCCCAGCCTTACCTGGAGATGGCAGGCATTGAACCTGAGACCTTCTCCATGAGAGCCAAGATGCTCTACTACTGACCTATGGTCATTTCCCAGAATGACTCCTCCCTCGGAAGGTTGTGGACTCTCCTTCCTTGGACGTTTTAAAGCAGTGGTTGGATGGCCATCTGCCATGCATGCTTTAGTTGGGGTCCCTTACAACTCTACAATTCTGTGATTCTGTGACTTGCCCATGATAGCAGTTCAGTGAGAAAGGCTTCACATTTAAACATATATCACATGCATATGCAGCCTGTAGACAGAAGCAATTTATCATACGGAAAATGAAATCTTTCTGTGTTAACTGGTCACGTTAATCAGCTTTTAAAGGACAGCTGACTGTGGATAAGGATAGGAGCCATAGATGTTCATTTTGCTATCTATCAAGTTGAAATATTTTTCTCTAACGCTGACCACAATTGCAATACGAGACAGTGGTTCTGTTCTGTTCCATCATACCTAATAGATTTTTAGAGCATCACAAGGTTATCGATTATCCACTGGATGTCTGGCAAACATTGCGGGGTTGGGATGGGAATGAGCTTCCATTTGTGCTGCTGAGCCTCCGCTTTGAGAAAATAACTGAGAGCCAAGGAGGTGCTTTTTAGAATCCTCATTATTGCTTCTCAGCCTGCTGAGTTCTCCAAAATAAGCCACTTAATTCAACTAATTGTCTGAAGGTTGGGGACAGTCCATCCTCAGAGCATAAAAAATCTGGGTTCCATCTGAATGTTTTTCATATATTTCCACAGCACATCTACAGCAAAATGTTCATGTGAGCTGAGACTAACAAGCAGTTTTGGGAAACCCAATCCCCCCACCTCTTTTGTGAACTTTGCAAGCAGCCATCAGTTGCCGAGTGACTGCAAATATGAGGGAACACAGATGCTACTGCTGCAAAAATAGTGTGTTTCCAGCTCACTGGGATGAAAAGTTGTTCTTTCACAACTGGTTCCCTTCTGTGAGGAAGAACATACCAAAGGAGAATTAGTGTAAATGTGCCAGTGCTTTGAATTGGTCCAAAGGCTTGTGCATTGTTTGCTTTTGTCCTAGGTTCATTATCTGTGGTGAAGTTAACTCTCATCTTAGGTTTATTATGAGAGCCAGTTTGGTGTAGTGGTTAAGAACGGTAGTCTTGTAATCTGGGGAACCAGGTTCGTGTCTCCGCTCCTCCACATGCAGCTGCTGGGTGACCTTGGGCTAGTCACACTTCTTTGAAGTCTCTCAGCCCCACGCACCTCACAGAGTGTTTGTTGTGGGAGAGGAAGGGAAAGGAAAGGAGATTGTTAGCCGCTTTGAGACTCCTTCGGGTAGTGATAAAGCGGGATATCAACTCCAAACTCTTCCTCTTCTTCTATTTAACATTTGCACTAGGAACTTTATGCACATCGCCAAAAAATAATAATAATTTTTTAATGTTGTAGAAATGGTGAACACAGGGGGCGGGGAATAAGAAAATGGCACAAAAGGGTGTGTTGGTATGAAAAGAGGCAGGAGAGCAGGAAACAATAACCAGAAGCCTTCGTGTGTTTGGATGTAGGAGAGGCAGTTGGAGAGGGTGATTGGAGGAGGGAAACTTGTGGAGGTATTTGTAGAGACAATGATGGGGTGCAGGGTGCAGAGAAGACAGGTGGCAGAGTGTCAGGCTGCAAAATGACCCCTAAATCCAAGGCGGCGGCAGCTCTTGAGAAACCAAAGAAGTGCAAGATGGCTCCCATGCTGGAAGAGATGTTGGCTTCTGTCTGTGTGTGCAGTGGCACACAAATTTGGCCAGAATGAGTCCAGTATCTGTGCCGTCAAGGTACATGGGAAGGAGATCTGTGGGGCTGTGGCAGCAAGCACATCACTGATTGCAAAAGTGACCAGTCAGGTGCAGGACAAGGCTTTGTGAAGGTGGAAATGACACTGAAGTTGTGGCTGGAAGACCAGGACCGGAAGCATGGCCCTGTGGTTGGCAATATCGTGTTCTAAAAAAAAGGCTCTGAGCCCCTCTGACCATTTCAAACCTTCCACTACAGGTGGAGACCAGCCTGCCAAGGAATTTAAAGCCAGCTCCGGTTGGCTTAACACCTTTAACATCCGCTTTAGCCTGAAGAATGTCCAAATGAGAGGGGAGGCTGCATCTGCAGTCAAAGAGGCATATCTTCTAGAGCAGGCATGTCAAACATGCGGCCCTCCAGATGTTTTGGCCTACAACTCCCATGATCCCTAGCTAGCAGGACCAGCGGTTGGGGAAGATGGGAATTGTAGTCCAAAACATCTGGAGGGCCGCATGTTTGACATGCCTGTTCTAGAGCAAGTCTTCAGTGCAGACGAGACAGAGCTTTTCTGGTAGAAAATGCCTGAATGGACTTGCATTGCCGAAGGTGAAAAGCAAGCCCCTGGCTTCCAAGCTGAAAAGGGTCAAGTGAGTGTGCGGCTCTGTAGAAACGCAACTGGACACTGAATAAAGCCAGGCTTGCTGTAGAGGTCCCCAAACCCCCCAAAGCAAGAACAAGAATCCGTTTCCTATGTTTTGGCAATGCAACAAAAAGGCTTAGGTGACTTCTTCATCATTTCTGAACTGGTTCCACAGCTGCTTCATTGGTTACCTCAAGAAACTCCTGCAGTTTAAAGTGAGACTGTGTGTGTACGGTACTTTTCAGGGGAGAATGCCACTGGTGATCAGTCTAGCTTGTACAGCATATATCTTTTGAAATGGAGGTTTGATGAAATATTCCACATTTGATGAATCTTTTACCATAAAGGTACAACTACGCAAATTTACTCATCAGTAGTGCCACTGACCCCCTTCATGGATCAATGCCTTGTCGTGGCGAAGGGGCTTGAATAACTCAGAGAAGCTATGAGCTATGCCATGCAGGGCCACCCAAGATGGACAGGTCATAGTGGAGAGTTTTGACTAAACGTGATCCACCTTGAGAAGGAACTGGCAAGCCACTCCAGTATCCCTGCCAAGAAAACTCCATGGACAAAGACAACAGGCATATAAAAGTTATGACGCTGGAAGATGAGCCCCTCAGGTCGGAAGGCGTCCAACATGCTACTGAGGAAGAGCGGAGGACAAGTACAAGTAGATTCAGAGCTGATGAAGCGGCTGGGCCAAAGCCGAAAGGACGCTCAGTTGCGGATATGCCTGGAAGCGAAAGGAAAGTCCGATGCTGTAAAGAAAAATATTGCATAGGAACCTGGAATGTAAGAACCATGAGTGGAGGTAAGCTGGATGTGGTCAAAAATGAGATGACAAGAATAAATATCGACATCCTGGGCATCAGTGAACTAAAATGGAAGGGAATGGGCGAATTCAGTTCGGATGACTATCATATCTACTACTGTGGGCAAGAATCCTGTAGCAGAAATGGAGTGGCCCTCATAGTCAACAAAAGAGTGGCAAAAGCTGTAATGGGATGCAATCTCAAAAATGACAGAATGATCTCGATACGAATCCAAGGCAGACCTTTTAACATCACAGTAATCCAAGTTTATGCACCAACTACCGGTGCTGAAGAAAATGAAATTGACCAATTCTATGAAGACCTACAACACCTTCTAGAAATGACACCAAAGAAGGATGTTCTTCTCATTACAGGGGACTGGAATGCTAAAGTAGGGAATCAAGAGATAAAAGGAACAACTGGCAAGTTTGGCCTTGGAGTTCAAAATGAAGCAGGGCAAAGGCTAATAGAGTTCTGTCAAGAGAACAAGCTGGTCATCACAAACACTCTATTCCAACAACACAAGAGACGACTCTACACATGGATATCACCAAATGGACAGCATCGAAATCAGATTGATTATATTCTCTGCAGCCAAAGATGGAGAAGCTCTATACAGTCAGCAAAAACAAGACCTGGAGCTGACTGTAACTCAGATCATCAGCTTCTTATAGCAAAATTCCAGCTTAAACTGAAGAAAGTAGGAAAAACCACTGGGCCAGTAAGATACAATCTGAATCAAATCCCTTATGAATACACAGTGGAAGTGAGGAACAGGTTTAAGGATTTAGATTTGGTGGACAGAGTGCCTGAAGAACTATGGATGGAGGCTCGTAACATTATACAGGAGGCAGCAATGAAAACCATCCCAAGGAAAAGGAAATGCAAGAAAGCAAAATGGCTGTCCAACGAGGCCTTACAAACAGCGGAGGAGAGGAGGCAAGCAAAATGCAAGGGAGATAGGGAAAGATACAGGAAACTGAATGCAGATTTCCAAAAAACAGCAAGGAGAGACAAGAGGGTCTTCTTAAATGAGCAATGCAAAGAAATAGAGGAAAACAATAGAATGGGGAAAACCAGAGATCTGTTCAAGAAAATTGGAAATATGAAAGGAACATTTCGTACAAAGATTACCATAATCAAGGACAAAAGTGGTAAGGACCTAACAGAAGCAGAAGACATCAAGAAGAGGTGGCAAGAATACACAGAGGAATTATACCAGAAAGATATGGAGGTCTCGTACACCTCAGGTAGTGTGGTTGCTGGCCTTGAGCCAGACATCTTGGAGAGTGAAGTCAAATGGGCCTTAGAAAGCATTGCTAATAACAAGGCCAGTGGAAGTGATGATATTCCAGCTGAACTGTTTAAAATTTTAAAAGATGATGCTGTTAAGGTGCTACACCCAATATGCCAGCAAGTTTGGAAAACTCAGCAATGGCCAGAGGATTGGAGAAGATCAGTCTACATCCCGATTCCAAAGAAGGGCAGTGCCAAAGAATGCTCCAACTACCGCACAATTGCGCTCATTTCACACGCTAGCAAGGTTATGCTTAAAATTCTACAAGGCAGGCTTAGGCAGTATGTGGACCGAGAACTCCCAGAAGTGCAAGCTGGATTTCGAAGGGGCAGAGGAACCAGAGACCAAATAGCAAACATGCGCTGGATTATGGAGAAAGCTAGAGAGTTCCAGAAAAACATCTACTTCTGCTTCATTGACTATGCAAAAGCCTTTGACTGTGTTGACCACAGCAAACTATGGCAAGTTCTTAAAGAAATGGGAGTGCCTGATCACCTCATCTGTCTCCTGAGAAATCTCTATGTGGGACAAGAAGCTACAGTTAGAACTGGATATGGAACAACTGATTGGTTCAAAATTGGGAAAGGAGTACGACAAGGTTGTATATTGTCTCCCTGCTTATTTAACTTATATGCAGAATTCATCATGCGAAAGGCTGGACTAGATGAATCCCAAGCCGGAATTAAGATTGCTGGAAGAAATATCAACAACCTCAGATATGCAGATGACACAACCTTGATGGCAGAAAGCGAGGAGGAATTAAAGAACCTTTTAATGAGGGTGAAAAAGGAGAGCGCAAAATATGGTCTGAAGCTCAACATCAAAAAAACCAACATCATGGCCACTGGTCCCATCACCTCCTGGCAAATAGAAGGGGAAGAAATGGAGGCAGTGAGAGATTTTACTTTCTTGGGCTCCTTGATCACTGCAGATGGTGACAGCAGTCACGAAATTAAAAGACGCCTGCTTCTTGGGAGAAAAGCAATGACAAACCTAGACAGCATCTTAAAAAGCAGAGACATCACTTTGCCGACAAAGGTCCGTATAGTTAAAGCTATGGTTTTCCCAGTAGTGATGTATGGAAGTGAGAGCTGGACCATAAAGAAGGCTGATCGCCGAAGAATTGATGCTTTTGAATTATGGTGCTGGAGGAGACTCTTGAGAGTCCCATGGACTGCAAGAAGATCAAACCTATCCATTCTTAAGGAAATCAGCCCTGAGTGCTCCCTGGAAGGACAGATCGTGAAGCTGAGGCTCCAATACTTTGGCCACCTCATGAGAAGAGAAGAATCCTTGGAAAAGACCCTGATGTTGGGAAAGATTGAGGGCACTAGGAGAAGGGGACGACAGAGGACAAGATGGTTGGACAGTGTTCTCGAAGCTACGAACATGAGTTTGACCAAACTGCGGGAGGCAGTGCAAGACAGGAGTGCCTGGCGTGCTATGGTCCATGGGGTCACGAAGAGTCGGACACGACTAAACGACTAAACAACAACAACAACAGTGCCACTGACTTTAGTGTGATGTGCAAACTTCCATCTGCATGCAGCTTACACTGCAGCAAGCAGGTGGAAACCAGAAATGCATGTTTTTGCAAGCACAATTGCACCCATAGGGCTCTGGAATGGAGCAGCTACATGAACATAACCCTGTTGGGCTTTTAGTACAACCCAAAGATGTTTACTTAGAAGTAGGTTTGATTGTGTTCATGTGTTCCCTAGTCTAGGTGTGTAGGATTGACACCCCTAAAGCACTATTCAAGGTTTCAAGTAGCTCTTGACAATATAAGACAGGCATCTTTAAAGGAAAAGATAAAGAAGGAGATCAAGGACACTGTTACTGCCTGAATCCTATAAAATGCCAAGTATTTGCCAAGCAGATACTAAATTCATTTAGCGAAAACTTGAAAAACGACTCTTTAATAATAAAAGCAGAGAACATTAATGGAGTGTGTTCCTTGTCTCCAACCATTATTGATTTTGCAACAGTAAAAATTGAATGAATACATACACTTTCAAATTCTTTGTATATTTATCAGGAGTCCTATTGTACCATGATGAGAATAATTACATCTTTATGACCGATTCCTAAATAGAAGCATCTTCTGCTTAACGTACATCATCACACTACAGAATAATTTACTTTTTCTTCATTGTGATACAGTCTTGAACCAAATGAATATCTATACAGAGAGAGATGGATGACGATATATATAGATATATTTCAGAGAGAGATGGGTGAAGATAAATATATATTTCAAAATACCGGTACCTTCACACCATCAGGAAAACTACTATTAATTGTACTCTTAGAAAGACCAACTGAGAGCAGAAAATTTACATACGCTACTTACTCCCCACTATTTGCATATCATAATCAAACAGGACCTGAATTGTAATATATACTCAATTATTCACATTTGCTTTTGAATGATATTAGCATGCAATTAATTAGTGAGCAGTAAATAGTCTAAAATATAGTAGAGTACAGTGCAATCCACATACTGATAACACCAGCTCTAGCCTTCCTTTTCACCACATCTCAGAGAGGCTGTAGAGGTCTTAAAAGTGTCTGAGATAAGAGATAGATGATAGATTAGATAGATAGATAGATAGATAGATAGATAGATAGATAGATAGATGGATGGATGGATGGATGGATGGATGGATGGATGGATGGATGGATGTAATGGTAATTTAATGAATAATAATGTATGTGACCTACAAAAAACCTTAGGGCCAAACAATATACAGGTTTACCTCGACTTACGAATGCCTCAACTTACGAAGGTTTCGACTTACGAAGTCCGCTAACCCGGAAGTATTTTTGCCGTGTGCGCGTTCTGAGCATGCACAAAGCGCAAAATCGCGCTTTGCGCATGCACAAAATGGACACTTCGACTTATGAAGGATTCGACTTCCTAAGAGCACCGCGGAATGGATCGTCTTCGTAAGTCGAGGTACCACTGTATATATTTGTGCTCTGTCCCAGCTTCTGCCAACCTAGCAGTTCGAAAGCACACCAGTGCAAATAGATAAATAGGTACCACTGCGGCAGGAAGGTAAATGGTGTTTCTGTGAGCTCTGGTTTCTGTCACGGTGTTCTGTGGTTTAGTAATGCTGGCTACATGACCCAGAAAGCTGTCTGCAGACAAACACCAGCTCCCAAGGCCTGAAAGTCAGATGAGCACCAGAACCACATAGTCGCCTTTGACTGAACTTAACCATTCAGGGGCCCTTTACCTTTATTTTACCTTACTACCTTACTTACCTTACTATTATTCTTTTTGCAGAACTAGCCAATGTGGGAGACCCAATCCAGATCAGCACTCTGCTTTGGAGAGCAGGCCCCTTTGCCCTTGCTGCAGTCCTGATGGAGCTTACCCTAAACCCTCCAAGTGTCCCTGTTTTCCAGGGACAGTCCTGGATTTTCAGAAGCCTACCCGGTTTCTGATTTGAGCCCAGAATGTCCCACTTTTCCTTAGGATGTATCTATTTTCATTGGATAAATGTTGGAGGGTATGTTACCCACCATGCAAATTGTGGACTTGGGGCCCAAACCAGATTGGGTCCAACCCACATACATGTATTAGTTCAATGGGGTTGCTTTATTGTACATTTAATTACAGTGTTGTTTTAATGACAGTTTCATTGCACATTTTAACTTTGGAATTTTACATTTAGCTACCATCATGGTATTGTTTCATTGCACATTTCCATTGGACATTTTACATCTGGATGCTTATATTTTATTGCTTGTGTAGTTGCAAACCGCTTCAAAGCCTATTTTGGCATTAAACAATGTACTAATTAATAATAATGCAGTGTCATGGGCCCAGGAAATCTTGTTGGCATCCCATAGCTCAGAGTAAAACCTGACAACAAAAGCCACAGTTTGGTTCCTTTCCTTTTGAAAGTCAGCCTAAATTTCCATCTACAAATGTATGTCAGCATATGAACATTTTATGAAAAATCCCTCCCACCACCCCAGTTCTTAAGTACCTACCTGTATCCTTGGAATAGAGCTGTGTTTGACACTATCTTGTCGCAATTATTCTCTCTAATCTCTCTGTATCCACCTTTCAAAATCAGTCAGTCCCAAATTATGATTTAGCTGTGTCATAATGAATGAACGTGCAATGCGAGCCAAAACAAATGTATATGGTTTGCCTTGATGCACACAAGCGTCAAATTAAATACTGTACATGGGAGAACCCTTTATTGTGACTAAGCACTTCTTACAAATTATATCCTCTTCCATCGGCTTCAAGGCAGGAGCTCTTGTGGCTCATATGACCTTGGACGTTTGTGTTTCTGTAGGGCAAGATCAGCATCGGAAGCTGAATAGAGGATGTCAGAGCTGCAGCTGGAATGTGGGGAGCAGATCTGATATATTGCTCTACTGTGGAACATGCTGAGTTATCCAGCTTCTTGATTTCACCTGGAGTGAACTTTTTACAGTAGGTCATAGGGAAGCAAATTACAGTATTGATCTGTACAGGAAAGGAAAGGAGTAAGATTTATACAGCGACTATATGACTCTAGTTTGCTTACAGTTCATTCGATACTTGCTTATTTTTCCTCCGCTCTTTCAAGGCACTGCCTTATGCTTTGAAGCTTTAATTTTTATCGTTCGTTTCTTTATTTTATTATTATTTTGCTCTGGAGCTTTCCCCAGGAAAACCCACTCTTTACCACCGAATGGGAGCAATTGGTAATCTGCAGAAAACTTCCATTGCTGTTTGTTCTGTTTTAGCTTTAAAGAGCAACCTTTCACAAGGAAAGTTCTGGAGCAGGGGGAAATAGTGCTTGGGCACTATGGCAGTGTGGTGAATGGAGCCTGCTGTGCCAGCCCAGCTCTTGATGCCACTGCAGCAACCTCTCTCCCCACTGGAACCAAGTGGGGCTGGGCCGCACCACCTACTCACCTCCACAGAGGGAAGCCTGGCTGGTCGATGTGGCCCTTGGAGGGCAAATCCCCTTGATGCCTACAGAAAAGAGTGATAGGCTGGGCTACAATGGTGTTGCCCCTTGCCCAACTCCCTCTGTGCGATTGGTAAGGTCAGGCCAGGCTCTGGGGCCCAGAGACCACTGGCGGTAGCAAGGGAGCCAGGGCTTGCTAGCACATGCCTAGGCACGATAGGGATCCATACGGATGCTGGTGTCTGCGTGGGCGTGCCTGGTTAATGCCCCTCAAAATTGTGTGCCCAGTGCCACAGCCCCCCCCCCTGGCCCCCATACTTCGTACCTGCGCAGACCCAGAGTTTTAAAGTGTGGGCATGTGCCTGGAAAGTGTGGGGCAAAAAGTAAGTGTGGATAAGCCCACTGTGTGTGTATTTGCCTACTGCCAGGGCTGGATTAAGGCCTTTAGAAGCCCTAGACAATGAAAGAATTAAGGCATCCCCCATATGTAATTCGGAATAAAGACAATGATAAAATATAAAATAGGTGTTTTTTAATGACACAAAACTTCCATGTATGCTGAAACAGCTCAGGACCGCAATACCTCAAGGACCGTTTCTTCCCATATGAACCTACCCAGACCCTGAGATCATCTTCTGAGGCCCTTCTTTGTTTGCTGCCTCCTCAAGAGATCCAGGGGGTGACAACACGAGAGCGGGCCTTCTCTGCAGTGGCTCCCCGTCTGTGGAATGCTCTCCCCAGGGAAGTTTGCCTGGCGCCTTCATTATACACCTTTACACCAGGCAAAAACATTCCTTTTTAACCAGGCCTTTGGTTGATCTAGTTGACATCCTATGCCCTTTTAAAATGTGGCTCTTTTTTAGGGGGGGGGTGTTATTGGGTTCTTGTTTTATTTTGATTATATATATTGTGGTTTCGTTTATCTTTTCTGTATGAACAACAGGTTGGACTGGAAACAAAATTAAAAAATTCCTTCCAGTAGCACCTGAGAGACCAACTAAGTTTGTCATTGGTATGAGCTTTCGTGTGCATGCACACTTCTTCAGATACAGTACAGTGGTGCCTCGCTAGACGAAATTAATTCGTTCCACGGGTCTTTTCTTATAGCGAAAAATTCGTCTAGCAAATCCCATAGGAATGCATTGATTTTTTTGGATTTTTTTTTGCCCATAGGAACGCATTAATTGAATTTCAATGCATTCCTATGGGAAACCACGATTCGCTAGACGAATTTTTCGTAAAACGCATTCGTCTAGCGAGGCAAGCTCAGCTCGAAAAATCCTTTCGTTAAGCGGAAATTTCGTTAAGCAGGGCACCACTGTACACTGAAACAGAAGTCACCAGATCCTTATATATAGTGAGAGGTTGGGGAGGGGTTTTACTCAGAAGGGTGGTGGGAATGGGTGATTGGGTGATAGGTTGGACTGGGATTGGGGAGAGCAATTCCAACTGGGCCTCATGGTTGGGGGGCAAACAGCAGATGTGGTGAAGATGGATCGAGACTCGCCTCCCACATCAGCATCTTGATTGAGCTCCACCGCATCAGCTATTTATTTATTTTGTCTAAAGCAGTCATGCAAGGGCAAAGTACATGACATATGTCACATCTAATTTGGCTCTTTCCCCATCTTTCAGCAGAGCCGGAAATTCCACCTGAGGCTGCTGAAGGGCTGTGGCGTTAGTTCTGGGTAAGTGTGCATAGGATTGCAGCCGCAGAGATCTTATTTTTAGAACTGTTTTAAAATAAACAAATAACAAGGAATAAAATGAATGCTGTGTAACATCGACAAGGGCAAAAGCCTTCGATCCCAATGTATCCTGGCTTACAGAGCTGAAAAATTCCCATGGAAAAGTATTTCTGTGTAGGAATTAGCATGCAACCTACGTAAACAGCATGCATACCTGAACAACACTGCACATGACAAAGAACTCGTAAGTCACTTACTCTCAATGGCTAGAAATATCGTAACTAGACACTGGAAGGATCTATCGGGAGTGAACATAGACCACTGGAATGAAAATGTGTGGAAAACTGCCCTAGTAGAGAAGTTAAGCAACAGGGCCGTCTTAAGCATGTCGGGCGCCCGGGCGCCGTGGTGCGGAGATCGCTCCGGTGCCCCCACCCCACCCCGTTTCTCGCCGCGGCTGGTGGGCCCTGGCGCCCTGCGCCACCAAGCCTTCCCTTAGAGCCGGCCCTGTTAAGCAACAAACTTACATTAGTACGGGGACAAGCAAAGGAGGATGCCTTCACCCCACTGTGATTCCCTTTATCACATACATGGCACAACAAGACAATGACCTATCTCCCCCAACAGCATATGAAACAATAGGGCTAACCTGACCCAACAACCCTACTCCCTCATGCACACAAGCAAACCACACTGCAACCAGCTGAACTCAACCAACAAGGCCCTGGACCCCCTAATCTGTTGCAATGCTGATAAAAATTAAACAAATGTACCAATAAAAGACCTACCCACATGATGCTGACACAACACCCTACACAAACGCCAACTGCATACTATCTAGAATGATAGCGTCTCATACAAAATGCAAATGAATTGTGAAAAAGACCCGTGCTGATTTCGACCAAGTGCTTTCAATGTAAGAAATGTGTCAGATTTGAAGCAAAGGATGATCTTCTGAGTTTTGTCAGCCCGTCGGCATTTTTGTAAGCCAGTAACAAGTGGACTATAGCTTTACAAATTATAAAGGCTTGTAAGTACAAAAGAACACATTTCTGGCAGCAAAGGAGGCTAGTGTAGTTGAGGACGCTGGCCAAGGACTCACAGAACCTGGGTTCTATTTCCAGCTGCACTGCAGTTTTATGAAGCGATTGTTTCACCCCTCTGCCCTCCGCCTTCGCACTGACCATGTCTGCTAAATCCATGCCCAGAAGCAACAGCAGTTGCTAGGATATTGTCACTTTGGGTCAACAGCCGATGTCACTAGAATGTCACATTCTGATTGCTATGCCTGACTAGGAGTGCTGTCCTATGCTCACTTACCAGGAATCAAGCACCACTGAATTCAATGGGACTGACTTCCGAGAAGACATGTAGAGGGTTGTCCTGTTAGAGGACTTTCCAGAAACATTGAATGCTAGGAAAGTATGGCTGGGGAGAACTCCAGGTGTCAATTAAATATTTACAAGATTAAAATCTCAATTATTTTCAGGTCCTAAGCTTTTACTGGAAGAATCCATGTTTTAAATGAGAAAATTAATCAAATTATAAGGTGTGTGTTCTTAAGCACTACTATAAAGCACTAGTAATATTGCAAAATTTCATAATTATATAGCTCAGGATACAAACGCCCATAAAAATTCTCCCTCTGCTCAAAATAGAAACTGAGTACCTCAGAGTATTTGGCAGTAATAATTTGATACACTTGAAGTGACGACAAAATGGTCAAGAATAATATTAGGAATCAGATTTAGGTTCACAGCTCCAGAATGGCAGACTATGGCCTGTTACATGTCAAGAGAAAAGGTAGAAGCCAGCTGGTCCATGTAAAATTAAAATTAAAATCCTTAATCCAGCTGGCAGGAAAGCAACAGTGGTGTTAACTTCACTATTTAACAAAGGGAACAGAATTAAGCAGCAACATTATACATCTAAATAAGCTTCCAATAAGTTTCCATTCAATATGGATCTGTCGTTAGCCCCGACTTTGTAATTGCTCAGCTGTGGTTAACTCTCAGTGCGTTTGGGATTTAAGGATATAAAGAACTGGAAAGTGGGAGTGTTTTTGCTTGTTTCTCCACATTCATACACATCCAATTATTTTATACAGCATAGACATCTCCCTTTAAACACGCACACATGCACAGACATTAGTATGAATCTAGCGTGAATCACATTCATCACATGGTTTCCTAAAGTGCAGGGTTTTTCTTTCACAAATACCAGGCATGAGTGGCCAGATCTTGAGCCTGGCATGGAGGTAGGGAACTTTAACAAACCCACACCCACAGTCAGTATTTGGATGAAGTTCCCCATGCCAATTATTTCCATGGAGGGATAAAGCTCCCACTGAAGTGGGCACATGCCCACACTGGAGCGGGTGTGTGTGTGTATCTGTCATACCTGCCAAGTCTCCCACTGAAAAATGCGGGATCAGCAGCGGCGCAGCACTGGAAATCGGGCAGAGCGGCACCGGAAGTCGCTTCTACGCATGCCCGGCAGCCATCTTGGTGATGGCCGCTGCCATGCATAGAAGCGACTTCCGGTGCCGCTCTGCCTGATTTCCAGTGCCCACATATGGGAAGAGCGGCACCCAAAATGGAGGCTCCCTGACAGGTAGGAAATCCGGGGGATTTCCGGGATTTTTCTCCATTCGGGGGTTTCCCGCGAAAAACGGGATACTTGGCAGCTAAGATGTGTGTGTGTGTGTGTGTGTGAGAGAGAGAGAGAGAGAGAGAGAGAGAGAGAGAGAGAGAGAGGATAAAAGTATGTCTACCCCAATGCCAAGGTTCTAATGTGGTTTGGGTCCCCCACACTTGCCATTTGTGAGAGGAAAATCCTGTACTTGGGGGCAAACTACATAATCAGCATAATGCATCATCTGGCCCTGAGTTCTCATGGGCTCTTTCTCCGACTCTCCCAACTTCTGTGAAAAGGGGGCGAGGAGTTCTTGCTGTGGAATTTGTGGGATCAATGATTCATGCCACAGAGGGGGTAAGGTAAAAGATAAAGGACCCTTGGACGGTTAAAGGCGACTATGGGGTTGCGGCGCTCATCTTGCTTTCAGGCCTTGGGAGCCGGCCTTGGGAGCTACAGACAGTTTTCTGGGTCATGTGGCCAGCATGACTAAACCGCTTCTGGTGCAACGGAACACCGTGATGGAAACCAGAATGCATGGAAATGCTGTTTACCTTCCTGCCGCGGTGGTACCTATTTATCTACTTGAACTGGCATGCTTTTGACTGCTGGGTTTGCAGGAGCTGGGACAAAGGAACGGGAGCTCACCCCATCACAGGGATTCGAACCACCAACCTTCTGATCAGCAAAGCCCAAGAGGCTCAGCGGTTTAGACCATAGTGCCACCCACGTCCCTATTAGCAGGGACAGCCTGGATGGTATAGGAGTGAAAGGTATTAAGTGCAGGATTTGTGCTCAAAAGCCACAGAATGAAAGTCTGCTGGCACCGAGTGGGGCTTCTCTTTGTATGAAAGATGGAGGGGGGGTGAGCAGGTTGCCTTAAGTGAAAAACGGGGTGAGAAGTATTGCTAAGGCCGTTTGGTTGTTCAGTTACCTGCTTGGCGTCTTTTCAAATACACAGGTATTTGGTTAAATTGGAAATTCTAATTGCTGTCCTCATTGTAATTTAGCTTTTAGATGGAGCTGTTAACTTGGTTAGTTTTTATGGATTTTGTAATCCTTGTATAATGTTATCTTTTCCATTCCAATTCCAATATTAGATATAATTTCTTTGTTCCCGGCCCTGGGACTGAAAATATTCAATGAAGATCAAGTTATAAATACATACAGTACTTCAAATGAACAAAATAAATGAGAAGTGCCTGGAGAAGTGGCCTTTTCTGTTATGGCATCCAGCTGTAGAATGCTTTGCCTCGGGAGGTTTGCCTGATATCAATTCTTATTGTCCTTATGGAACCAGGTGAAGAATGATTATATATACATTTTTAGATCAGTTTTATTATGGAGCTACTTTCATTGCAGTTGTGCTGGTGCCAATGTTTTCAAGTGAGTAATGCGGTGGAACCAAAAGCATTACAAATTCCCCATTATTCCATTCTTTCTGAGTTTTGTTGAGAGGGCAACATGTGCACCATTCACTGCAGCGTTGTTATGTTTTTCATTTCATTTGTGCCTGGTTCCGCCTTCTCCAGCAATAATGTTCATGTTGATAAAACACTACCAAAAATAGCAATCTGGATGCAATTGTACGTCGCTTTACAATTTTTGTGCAGCATTTCACCAACAGCTGTGTACACAACATTTAGGAAGATCAGCTTACCGCTCGCAGCACTACAATTCTCAGCACCTGTAAGAAACTTCAGTTTGTAGGATTATTTGGGGAGGAGGGGAATGTGTGCATTCCATGCATTTAAAGCATATTTCACACACACACCCAAAGAATCCTGGGAGCTGCAGTTTGTTACGGGTGCTGAGAAGTGGAGCTCTGTGACGAGTAAACTACAATTCCCAAAATTCTTGGGGAGGGGGGAATGTGCTTTAACTGCATGGTGTTTACACAGCCAAACCTCCCCCCTTCCCAAAAAAAGCATCTCAGCATGGTGGTGAAAGCAGCAGTGTAAAGATTGTTTTTATCTGGCGTTTTACCTACGTGTGCAAATGCATGTAGGCATCAGTAAACCACCTCACAAAAAGAACACTGATGGAAAGCAGGTTCTCCCCTTAAGGAGAGCATGGGTTACGGAAGGGTTAACAAGACATCCCCTGGTTTGTTGGGCGGGTCAGTTTGGATGGCCACTGGGGTATTGTTGCTGGGGGAAATGTTATGTTGCAATTATTTGATTGACAGCCACAGCCTATATATACTGAGCAAGCAGCTTGCGGGTTCACTTTTGGTGCTTGCAACGGATCTCCCTCCCTCCCTCCCTATATTTAGGGGTTCTGTTTGCACATGACGTTGCTGTGCCTGTCATGGGGTCGCCCGTTTTGATGCGGGGGCCTAGTAAGAAGTTTGCCACTTGGCTGATTGGCTGGTGCCTTGTGGTTTTTGCCTACTACATAGCAAAATGTCACAACTTGTAAGGTTGCGGTTAGGCATTGGTTCAAATTGGATGGTGGAGGGGTACGGATTTGGCTGGGCCTGCCCCTCAAAATTGCTGCTGCCTTTAGGGGTATTCCGTTAAAGGAATCCTGGGGCTCCACATGTATGTCCGTACCCCCGGTAGGGACTAGGACCGCGCATGAGCCTCGGGGAGCATCTGGGGGAGAGGTCAAGGGCTTGGTGGCCCTGCCCCGGCCGCTCTCAGAGGATGCTTACCTATCCTGGCTTCCCCAGTACACTAGGGGAGTCAGATCTGTCCCAGGCGGGGGACAGATGGCTGGGGAACCAATGCCTAAGCAACCACTCACATTAGTTGTATTTAAATAAAGTTGTGGCCAAAATTAATGCCAAAAACCTTAAACTTAAATTCTGTGTGACGTGTGAGTTATTGGTGGGAAGTCTTGGCACCTCGGCACGCAATCATACATATTGCATCAATACTGTTTGTTTTTAACTGTGCTTTATCAATGGACACAGGCACAGAGGGTGGGAGAAGGCAATGCAATGCAAGTGAGTGGAAGGATTAGAAAACCTCAGCAAACTATGCGTGCCACAATTCCTAATTCTCCTTATTAGGTCAGAATTCAGAATGGAGTGAAAGGCACGCTGGCTACGGTCACTGAGAAACAAAGAAATCTAATCTGGTGTGAGGGGAGTTTAATTATTAAACTTCCTTCTCTGGTCTGCATGAAATTCTAGTAGTCAACTTCCTTTACCTTCCTTTCCTGCTTTCCTGTCTATACAAGTGACACACACTTACCGAAGATCATTGGCAACACTAGCATCTCTGTTTATCGTTTGAGGGCTATGCCTATGGGCAGAATTTTGCTTCCCTCCATAAAGCATTTCCTAAATCGGCAGGACAGCTTCAGCTGGTTAATCCACCCCACATGAAAGCAAGCCCCAAGAGAAACTGCATCTTATGATGGCCTCAAAGTGCAGCCTCGCTCACCTTTCTCAGTTAAGTCAGATCACAGCTAGAAGAGTTGGCATTTCTAAAAAGACTTGAAAACTGAAACATCTGTAGTCCTTGGCTTCTTATCAGGCAGTCCCAGGTTCCCTCCTGGGGTAAAGTTCCCTGTCTGCTCTTTTATTATTTCATTATTATTATTTTACAAATAAGTGATTTTTCTCTGCCTTATTTTGATCAGTAAGGAAAACTGCATCCTTGAAGATGGGAGGGGTCAACAGAAGTCACCGGCAAGACTATCAGGCTGCAAAGTTAGCATCCTAAATCCCCACTTTCCCCCCCTCTCTACCCCACCTCCCAGGTCTGCTTTCTACCAGTCACACCGCAGGACTGCGAGATCCAGGACCTGACTCTGCATTTAATGACTGTGTCAGTCAGGCGGGCTTTGATCTCAATGAGGCATGCTGAGGAAGACTGCTTTGGACAGCAATAACAGAAAGTCAAATTGAGAAAGAAAGAGATATTCTCATAACAACAGTTTCACTTGGGAAAACATGGCTGCATGAATGATATGCACCTGTTTATTCCTTGTGTTTTAGCCTGCCTGCCTGCCTGCCTTCCCTTGCTTATTTATGTGCCATAAAACTGTAATTCACCAGTGAGAAATGAAACACTTTTACTGAAGCTCTCTGTACACTATTTACACTTTCCACATCAGATATCTCTTTTTCATCATAACAGGGCACACTGGGAATCCCAGAGCTATAAAGATTTATGAGGCATACATATGCATTGGCAAAAATTGCATGGGGAGCTTAGCAGAATCTCACAGTGAATGGTGTCTTGTAGACTTTCATATATTAATTAACATTTCCAAAACACTTTACTGGTAGCAGTCAGTGTTTATAGTGCCAGCAGTCTTTGTCAGCTGTCATTCCCCCAGAGCTATTCAGGAGGTTGAGAAAAGTTGCCTCGAACAGAATCCAATGGGACTCTAAACACTGTGATTCTTTTACCTTGTCATATTTGCAAATGTGGATCCTCCAAAATTCTCCTTTGTCACTTAACCTGTGTTCATGCTTCCATTTCTGACCCAAACTAGGTATTTATTAGATTGGTAAACATACTCTAAAAGGGGTAGGGAAGGAAGATCAAAGGAATGCTAACTTACACAGTGCATAACGTTCTGAAATAGAACTTTTATTCTATGGGAAGTTGTGCAAGGCACACTAGATCCTTTGCAATGTTAGTGTATTAGCTGAAATTTCACAGCTGTAAAAATCTGATTTTATGCCCTTGTAAAGCTATTTGAGGAGAAGTGGGCCAGTGCCCATTTAGGATTCTATAACTGATTGGTTTAAAATAAAAACAAAACATACTGGATTTGCAGATAGTTTAGCAGCTCAAAGGCTACGCTTGTCTGACAGGAATAGTGTGGAATCTGCTCTAATTTAAACTGCGTTTGGATTTTGCATTTTGGGGGTGGAGAGTCCTTCTGCAGAGTCACTCTACTTACCGGTAGGTATCCTTTCTTATTGATTTTCTTCAAAAGTCTGAACAGTTTTGCAGAACAGTACAGTCACAAACAAACAAATTCTTACTTACACCAGTTGTGACTCTGGCCTTGCCCACTTGTATGTGGCCCCTAAGGGCCCACACACCTCCACATGTGGCCCTCAAGGGCAGAAAGGTTGCCTGCCCTGGTTTAGGTAAAAAATGCAAGAAGACGGGAAGCCAAGACCACCAAAAACACTCTTCACACTTGGAAGGTTCTCCTATTACAGTCTTATTTCCACAGCCTGATGCCTTCCAGGACTACAATTCCTATCATCCCTGGCCATTGATCTTGATGGCTGGGACTGATGGGAATCGTAGTCTCAAATATCTGGCGGCCACCAGTTTGGGGAAGACTCTCTTTTTAAGTGAGCTATTTGGCTGGGTATAAGCAATCTACTATACAAAAGATTCTCTGATTCAAAGTTGATCTCCCCTCCCCAAAGGCTGTAGTTCAGTGTTAGAGCATCTGCTTCTTCTGCAGAAGGTCCTAGGTTTATTCCATGGGCACCTCCAGGCAGAACTGGGAGAGACTCCCTTCTGAAATCCTGGAGAGTGGCTGTCAGTCCATGCAGATGGTTACAGGTAGGTAGCCGTGTTGGTCTGGGTCGAAGTAAAATAAAAAAATTCCTTCAGTAGCACCTTAAAGACCAACTAAGTTTTTATTTTGGTATGAGCTTTCGTGTGCATGCACACTTCTTCAGATACTGAAGAAGTGTGCATGCACACGAAAGCTCATACCAAAATAAAAACTTAGTTGGTCTTTAAGGTGCTACTGAAGGAATTTTTTTATTTTAGTCCATGCAGATGATACTGATCAAGGTGCATCAATGGTCTGACTAGTGATAAGACCAACTTTCCTCTAGTTCCAAGCTCAAAGTACTTCTCCCCCACATTTTATCCTCATAACAAGCACTGCAAGGTAGGTTAGGACACCCACTGAGCACCATAGGTCGCTGGAGATTTGAAACTGGGTCTTCCCGATTCTAGCCCAACTTTCTTGTTGCATGCTTTCAACAAGGAGGGGGCACTTTTGAACCACCCTGACTGTGAGTGTGAGATAGTAGCTAAAGGGTGATCAGGCAGGGGTATCTAATCTATGATTTTGAGCCTTTTTCCCTCGTGGAGAGTGAACCAGACCGAGAGACAGAGAGCACCCGGGTGTTACCTTGAAGTGCTGAGCATAAGATGTTCCTATACTGAAGATTAGTTTTAAAAAAATTAAAATGGGTGCTAATATTTGCAATCCAAGATCAGCTGACATATTGTGCACCAGCAAGGATAGCTTTGCCTCTCACGTTTTCATTTCAGCAGACTCTCTTGCTGTCCAGAAAAGAGGGAAGACATGAAAAGACAGAAAAATCAGCACGTCACCTTCTTAAAAGTCCTTTCCTTTCCCCCCCACCAAAAAAAAAAAAAGGCTCGGAAAGATTTCAGTTCTTTCCATCCAGGCAGACTAAAGCAGCCTGTGTCACTGGCACCTGAACCACTGCCTGAAATATTTTGCTCTCGCTTGAATCATCTGGCCATACTGTGAGTAATCCAAAGTGCCTGGTTTCCAACTGTCCTCCCTTTCTGTCTGTTGTGAGGGGAAACCAACGCACGACACAACAAAGGAGTTTTAATCATTTATTAGGGGGAAAGTACATTTAAACTGCTCCTGCGGGGAGAATGCCAAGAGAATTTAGCTCACCAAAAAGGAAGAAGAGGAGGCAGCAGGCGTGGAGAGGGGAAAAACAGGAGGAGGGCAACTGAGAATGTAAAATATTTAAAAGGCAGGTAGGATGAAGAAATGGTGCTGGCCTGGTGGAGTTTAAAGGCCCTCCTGCTGGAGAGATTTGCCTATGAAACCTAAGAGCCAGTGTGGTGTAATGGTTGAGTGTTGGACTAGGATCTGAGGGAGCAGGGTTCAAATCTCCACTCAGCCATGAAGCTCACTGGGTAACCTTCTCCTGGCTTAACCTACCTCACAAGGTTGTTGTGAGGTTAAAAATGGGGGGGAGGGAGGAGAACTATGTACACCACCTTGAGATCCTTGGAAGATAAGGGTGGTATATAAATGTAATAAATAAACAACAATAATAAACAACATAGACAGAATCCAGACTAAGGCTGCATATGCGCCATTCAGCAAAAGCATACCCCACCCCTCAACAACCCTGGGAACGGTAGTTTAAGGGTGCCAGGAGCTGTCATTTGGAGGAAAATTACAGTTCCCAGGTTTCCTTGGGGCTTGCTGTAAATGTTTAGGATGAATGCAGCCTATGTTGAGTTGTGCTTGGTCCCCAATGAAATCAATGGGACTTCAACTGAGTCATAATTAAGTGCAACTACCTTGGTCCGGACTCCATGTTTATTTCTCATTCATTGTGAACAGTCTGCACATCTTAGCTTCCTGTTTCGCCTCTGTTGTAGGTTCCAGGTACAATATTATGTACCTGGACATGGCAGGGGCTAGCAGTCCCACGAGTCACAAGAATAGGGTCGGTCCCAAAAATATCTCTCAGGTGTTGAAGGCTCGAGAAAAGAGGTGTTTTCAGCATGCAACGGAAACTGCATAATGAAGATGCCAGATGCAAGTCAGTGGGGAGGGAACTCTACAACTTAGGGAATACCAAAGAGACTGTCCTTCTGTCAGGTCACCTACTGTACACCCCTGAGCTTCCAAGGGTGGAAGAAATATGAAGAGAACCCCTTCTGCTGACCTTGAAACACAAGCTTTGTAAGAAAGAACGGTTAAAGCCTGATGGCTGAAATGACATAATTTCCCACTTTCCGTCATAATATGGATGCTGCCATGTTGAATAATTAAGAGGTCAAAGACTTCTGTGAATCCTTTGGCATGCTCAAGAGCAACCTAGCCTAACCAATCCTAATGGACACAGGAGCTTTCTGTCTTCTGGCAATATTGCATGTCAGACAAAAAGAAATACGGTACTTCTTCATTACAGGTGGACAGACCTGTTGAAGTTTGGTCTGTCTCAGTTTTCAGAGGGGAAAGGACTACATCCTTCCCATTTCCTGCTGGATTTTTAGGGGAAATCCTTCCAGAAGCCCTTCCCACACAAAAACAACTTAATTGAAAATGACTTGTGAAGTGTTCCAAGGGTTGTGCCCTGCCTTCTTACTCTCCCTGCCCCATTATTTTTGCTTTCCTTTTTTTATCTAAGCCATCACAGCCAGATGTATGAAGGGCTTCCTGGTTGCTACACGTCTTGAACACAAAGCAAGACTCTCTGCAAAGTGATGGTGCTTTATGGCATTCCATCGCACACAGGGCGAATTGTGCAGGGGAAAAATGGCTGCCCCTGGTGTTTACATTCTATTATGTATTAGAGGGAGGAGGGAATCTGTTCTAAAATCATGAACAGTTTTTAGCTGGTGAAATAAATTTCAGTTTATTATTTCTCATATTTTATGGTGTTGTTGTGATTTTGATTTTATTATAAATTGTTTTCATATTGTATCGAGATTTGATTCTTACGTACACCACCCTGGAATTAGCAGCTGCATACACACCAAACATTGAAAGCACATTTTCTGAATCCATCCAAGAATTCTGGGAACTTTCAGTTATCCCTCAAAGAGGTACAATTCCCAGCATCCTTGACAAACTACAGTCCTGAGGATTCCTGGCCTGGGTTGGGAAGCATGCTTTAAATGTATGGTATGCACACAGCCCACGTTTTGGATGAAGGTATATATCAGACATTTTCAAATTCAAATAAATGTAAATGAAGGTGTTGGATTAAGTTTTGGAGTGCCTTTTTGTTTATTATTTAACATCACTTTTTCCAGGCTGTTTCTGGAACTATAAGGGCTAGCATGTCTTTTTTATTATTTTATTTTTTTAAAAGAAAGAAAGAAAAGAAAATTAAAACAGAGAATTTTTTAATGTAGCATTATCCTGCAGGTGAAACAGGAATGCATTGGGAGTACCCCTATCTGTGATAAAGTATGTCGCTTATGAATATAAAGTCGAAGGCCACAGGAATAAAAAAAGAAACTGACTGAAAGATCTAAGCCTTGCCCTAAGGTTTGCATATAACAGCTTCTTTGAACAATTCTAAATTTAGCTAGCACACTATAAAAGGAAAAACCAAAAGCATGGCATATCAAACATTTGTCACCAGCATTAATTTAAACCACACTGTGGAGTGAGCTATATAAATAGACTTGCCGACCTACTTTTATATCTCAGCACTTTGAAAAAAAGAAAAAGTGAAACATTAACTTAGAAAGCACAGATCTGTTTTCTCTTACAAATCATGTTTTATGAGGGTCTTTCTGCCCAAGGTTTCGTTTTGTGAGTTATTTTCCACCATATGCAGGCATGACTTGATCTGCAAAATGGAAGAGGATGGAAAAGTATTTTAATGCGCTGTTGCCCAGAGGTAATCCTCAGGATCTGACATGTTGGAAATCATTTTGCTTATAGACAGCCCTTCCCACATTTTCTGAGCCATCTAAGGAACAGCACTGCGCTTGCCTGATCAAGAAGAGAACTCAGCATTAGAAAAGAATAATAGATAGGTGGGTGGGTACTGTGGCTTATAGACAAAACTTACAAGATTCAAGCTAAATAATTCTTCCCTCCCTCTCTTCTGTCACCTTGTGCAGGCAAACGCCATCTTTGGGAGGAAGCCTGTAAAGAAAGCAGTTTGTCTTTCTACCAGTGCAATTGCTTGCAGTGCTAGTGGGCAAGAATTGCCACCGTCTCCTGGTACTTTGCTCCCTCTGCAGTCCGTTGGGCTGGTGGACAGTCTGGATGGGATGCAGACTCCACATCCAAGCTGAGAAGCTGAATGAGAAGTCCCAATGAAGGAAGCAGAGCTTAACAGAGCAGAGGGACCTTGGAGGGCAAACGACAAACATTAGTGTTGGGGAGTGATGTACTGTTGTCTAATGCAGGGATGGGTTGAACCTATGGTCTTCCTGGTGTTGCTGGACTGCAAACTCCCATCGTCCCTGACTAGTGGCCATACTGACCGAGGCTGATGAGAGCTGGAGACCAACATCATCTGGAGCAACCTAGGTGCAATCTGTCTATGAAGACCTTGATTCAATGGTAGCCTCCAAAACAAGGTCTGCCGAGTGCAAAGAAACAAGGGAGGAAGTGAACCTGAAACAGGTGCCAACAGGAAGTTTGGGTTGTCCTAAGTGCTTCAATGAAGTCTTTATGAGGCATGCGCTGTGTCAGCCTAAATTCTTTGGATGTTCCCTTTTTGTCATAGAAGAACTTGCAGTTATTTCCTCTGCCAAAAACTGGTAAAACGCAGACTGGACAAGGTAACTGTTATGTGGATTTATAGCTGGTTGGCTGACTGAACCCAGTGAGTGCTCACTAACTGTTCCTTGTCATACTAAGAAAAAAGGGGTGCCGTAGGGTTCTGTGCTGGGCCCCCTGTTGTTAGACATATTGGATGAAGGTACTGAGGGGATGCTCATCAAATTTGCAGATGACACCAAACTGGGAAGGGTAGCCAATGCTACAGAATACAGAATCGGGATTCAATATGATCTTAACAGATTGGAGAAATGGGCCCAAACTAACTCAATGAATTTCAGTAGGGACAAATGTAAGGTTGCCCATTTATGCAGAAAGAACTAGCTGCACAAATATAAGATGGGGGGGGGCACTTGGATTTCAAGCAATACATGTGAAAAGGATCTAGGGGGTCTTAGTAGACCCAACCTTAACTTGGGTCAACAGTGTGATACAACAGCAAAAAATAAGCTAATGCTTTTCTGGACTGCATCAAAGAAGGTCGCGATCAAGGAAAGTAATAGTCCTGCTCTATTCTGCCTTGATCAGACCACACCTGGAGTACTATGTCCAGTTCTGTGCACCACAATTTAAATGGTAAAGCAGACCCTTCATCTTTCACTCAGCAGACAAGGGAAGACACTATTCTCCTTTTAGCAGGTCAGTGCACCTATTTCCTGATTCAAGATATGGAACAGAATTGTCACTGTACTGGGCAACCATTTCCTTCTGCCTCCCTCCAACCTTTTGATTTCTAAATATAAGAAAAAGAAAATGGAAAGAAACATCATCGGCTTACTTTAGCAATAAAAAAATATTCCACCAGCCCTAACATAAACATGTGTATTAAGGTAAGTAGTCCATATCTTCAACTAGATATCCAAACAAGATTGACAATAACCATATAAGATATACGTTCAACTGTAGAAAGGGGCAGTGAGATCTTTATACTACTAAGTAGTGTGTGGTGGGTATTTAACCTTGCAGCGTAAGTCTCTTTGCAACTGTAAGGGCTCACATGGTCTTGGTCCCCACACCACAGTGGTATCACTGAAAAGTGCATGAACATTGACAAATATTAAGGATTTTTCCAAAATGGAAGTTAATGTGAATTCTAATTTCTGACCAGAAAGACGAAACCACAGGAGACGCCCACATCATATGCCTGAAAGAGGCATTGTCAACATTACCTTGCAGGCATCTATCTGAATCAGCCAATTCCTCCTGCCTTTTCCAATTCCTTTTTCATTCCTTCTGCTTTTTAAAATTTCTTGTCTGTGACTGATAGAGGTTGGCTCCTTTGGCTGAGCCTACTTTAGAACTCAGTGCAAAGTTCTACATTACCACTATCTGGCATTTTAAAAGCATTTAATAAGACAAAACAAAATAAACAAGTGAGGCTGCTGCTGCTCTTTAAAACCCCAAATCCCTAATTCATTCTCATTTAATTGATCACCAAGGTCATTTAATGCACAATAAAGACTTTTACATTAACTAGCATGGATGCAAGCAGAGAAACTATAATGGAGGCAGGGAAGACACTAAAGACAAGAGGCTCTGGAGTGCTTGGTCTTAGGAGACAGCATTGATATACTGGGCATAACGGAAATAATGGAGACAACCAGTGGGACATGGTTATCTCTGGATATTATAAACAGTATAAGAAGGTAAGGACATACTGGAGGTGATGTTAACTGTATGTCAATGGGGGCATTGAGTACAGTGCTGAAAACAGGACTATATTATATATACACATCTCTGAAATGTGTTGAAATTTCAAAAATGTGCATTATTTAGGGGGATCCTTTCATGATCCCACATAAAGACCCTAATTTGTTTCAGGTTTTGATTCTAACTGTAAAAGTTCAAATAAATTAATTTGTCTTAACCTTGATTCCTGGAGTAACTCATTGTTCCCCAGAGATTTCAAGAGGACCCAAACACCCATTGTATATTCTACCCTGAGCAGTATGGTGTTCTTCCATGAAAAAAATGTGCAGCTATAGTACATTCTCTGTGGTCAGAGGAGTCATGGAAGAGGATAGAACATAGAATTGTAGAATTGGAAGGGACCACGAGGGATCATCTAGTCCCACCCCCTGCAATGCAACCATCTGATCTCCTCTAGCTCAATGCCCAAGAATGATCAAAAATTGATGATGTGAAAGGTTAACGAACAAAACACAAAAACAAACCACCATGGTTTGTGACAAGGCCAGAGTTGTGTGTGCTTAAACTCAGTTTTACATCAGTGGGACTTAAGTGTGCATTATTCTGTAAAGGACTGTAGCCTCTCCCAATTTTAACTTATTTTTAAGCAGAACTCAGCTATTCATCTGCTAAGATGATTTTAAACATAGACTTGATTCATCCTAGGGCTGTGTGAATGATGACATCCAATTACTTATCTGCTTTGGCTTTTTATCATGGAGCGCATTCAGAACTGACCAGGGAACTATAATGGAACCAAACAAAGCTCAACGCCAAGGTTTCCCTGGCTGAAAGAGCTGCAGTATGGCAACTCATTTCGTGAGCTGCCACTGTCTATTTAAGTTAACCTAATTGGTTGCCAATTGTTTTAAAATGCATTCCTTCTCTTGTGCCCCAAAGCATATATTTGGAAATTTATTTTTAAAAAAAATGTGCTTTGACTTCAGGCCAGATAAAATACTAATTATGTGTTTCTCTTAAATGGCTCCCCAATTGCTTACTATATTCGTTTGAAGGACCTCAGCTAAACTGCTTCCACGGGGAACTGATGCTTTATCACTAATTACTTGTTGAAAATTGCTGACCAGCCAAGTGGAAAAATGTAGTATGGGGCACATATATGAAATCATTGTTACAATTCTTTTTTTATATTTAAAAAGAACTTTATTTACTTCTTTTTTAAAAAAAACATATACATAAAGGAAAAGGAAAAACACAAACATAATCAACACAACTTAAAGATCTCAACATAACAAAATTTCAAACATAAAAGAACATTCAAATAACGAAAAACTCAAACAACAAAATGAAACAGACTAATTGTAAAATAAAATTAAATCCAAATCATAAATAAATCCTAAATATATAAGGATAACATAACTTTAAATCATATGTATAATAGTAATAAATAGTAATGATCAAAAATAACATATAACGGAAATATCTTAGGATTGAACAACACTCAAAGAGCTACACCCCACCCTCCCACCCCCTCCACCACCTGTGACTTCCAGCCTCTCCTATATACTGATTTATATTACCTTAATAGGTTGCATACTTTATTCTGCTTTCCTTTCCTCTTTCCTTTTTACTTTTATGCCCTTCATACCTGCTACAAGATTCGCTTTCTCTACCTGTTTCTTTAAATATACTTTGAATAATTCCCAATCCTTCCCTACTTTCTCTTCACTTAACCCTTTCAATATTCCCACTTTAACTGCTAAATTTTGGTAATTTATTAATTTGGTTAGCCAAATTATGCTTTTATGCTTGCAACTTTTTCACTTTTCCCATTTTTCACTTTTTCACTTTTCCCACCTGGCCCACTATCCAAAAGGGGCACCTACATCAGACATTGCCCTGTTCCCTCAAGGACATCAGCCCTTTGCACTTCTCCTCTGTTCAGGAGAGATGGGAGGGAAGGCATCCCGTCCAGGCATCCAATGAGTTGTGGGCATGTCTAAGGGAGCATGTTCATTGTAGGATAGGCTGAGCTTGTACAAATGAACTGAGCAGGAAGATTAAACACTTTCTCTAGTATTGTGGATTTTGGGGACGATATTTCATGAGACCTTTCGTGGGGACCATAGGAGCTACGGGCGGGCATGGTGGTGCTCACAGCTGCCATATTGGCAGCCCCTGAATTAGCAGTTTTCCCAGTGCTACCAATGAAGCAGCCATACTTTCTTCTAAAGTGGAGTCCCATAGGTTCACTGGCACTGCTGATGGGGATGTTGCCCATGCTTCTTGGGTGAGAACTCTGGTCCATCATTCATAGGAAGGAGCATAGGAAGCTGCCGTGTACTGAGTCTGACCATTGCTTCATCTAGCTCATATTGCCTACACTGACTGCCAGTGGTTGCCCAGGATTTTTAGTTTCTCCCAACCCTACCTGGAGATGCCGGGGATTGAACCCGGGACCCTCTGCTTTAAAAGCAGGTGCTCTCACTGAGCTATGCCTGCTTTTGGACGTGCTCTGGAATTTATGCTCTCCTCCGCGTTTTGCAGGTTCTAGCTTCCATGTGTAACTAACCACTTAGTTTAACATTCAGTTATTATGTTGGATTGCAGCCCAATCTGGTTAGGCTGGAAATTAAGGGTCTGTTCAGTATTAGAAATTTCTCAAACCCACCTCCATTTCTGTGATCATGTAGATTCTCATATCATGATTGAGCATTGGCGTATATGAGCCATTTGGATTATGTATACGTTTCAAGTTTTAAATTATAGAACCATGTTGGGCTGTTGCTTACTTAAAATACGTATTTTGACATATATACTGTGCCTTTTGTTCCCCTCCTGTGAAATCACTGCCATTCTGCAATAATCAAAGAACATTTGTTTGCATTAAAGATTTTCCACTTTGTCACACAATCTGCTCCCTATTAAAAACCTGTAGTAAATGGGCTCTTTACTATTCTAAAAGCTGTTATCCAATTGGGACATAATACCAAAAAAAAAAAACCCTGGTTCCACCACCCCATCTTCATTAAACAAAAATGCCTTTCATAGAAGCTAATTCTTTTTCTATAAAGAAAAAGAATAAAATTCATCTTCTACTTCGAGAAAAACATGCACAAAGACCCTCCAATTACAGACGAGAATAATATACAGGCTTTTTAGGAATCTACAACCATGAAATGTATTGCAATTATTTCCTTCCTCCTTTATATCTTTCATACAAAGCTCATGATTAAATTAATTTGCTCTTAATTTCAAACATAATTTTGCATGGATGGCAAGGGATTGTGTGTGTGTGTGTGTATGGGGGGGGGGGAAGCACTATAACTCCAACAGTGTTCTCAAAGTGTAGGGAGCCCCTGCTGTTCTACCTGCTTATGTCTATGTGTCTATGCTGCCATTTCCATTTCCATTTGGAAACCCCTGAATTGCTCTGAACTTCTATAAAATGCAGTTGCCGCTAAGTCATGCTACCTTCTGATGTTTAGTGACCCGAATGAAATTGTTTTAATGTAATTGACTGGCATGCTTTTGTATATGGAATAAAGCCTCCTCAGCAAAGACTGAATTGTGTGATTTTCTTCCTCTTGTAATAAAGATTTCTCTCCCTGCCCCTCACAGCCAAATGTGAGCAATGCTATTGGCTGATAAAGACAACAACCTTAAATCCCCCCCCTTTTAAATGCATTGTAAAAAAAAATTATATGATTTGCTATTGGAATGGGCAACAAAAGATGAACAAACCAAAGTAAGTTATGATTAAATGGGCTCAAGATTTGGGGAAAATAATCATGTATGAAAATTGGGGGAAAAATTGGAATCGGGATCTAAAGTATATTACAAATTATGATTTAAAAGAAAATGTTTATAAAATCCAATTTAGGTGGTTTTTAACACTGGCAACATTTGCTGGAGGTGTAAAGAGGAAGTCAGTACCTTTATACATGTATGGTGTCACTGTAAAAAAATTAAAAAAATTCTGGGATGAAATGTATAAAGAATTTAAAAAGATAGTCAAATATTTGTTTAGAAAAGAACTGGAAATATTCCTGTTGGGTATGCTAAATGAAGAAATCAAAGCAAGAGATAGATGTGTATTGATGTATGCTACAGCAGCTGGCAGGGATGGTTTGGGTCGGTGCTGGCAAACCACGTCGATTCTGCCAAGGTTAGGAATAGCGCTGGCACACTGCGCTGAATGTCAATATAGAAGACACGTGTAGCAGGACAGGATAGGACTGGTCAAGACAGGACAAGGCAGGGAAGAACAATGGGGTGGTGGAAAAATACTGAGGGTCACAATATGGGCTTAGGGGGTGTTTTAAGAGGAGCATGTGATAGAGGTGCGGAGGCAGGAGCATGGCAAACAGTCACGTACACAATGGAGCCGTGTGGGGAATTTGGGGGTGTCACCAGAGATGTTGTATTCATGAGCAGTTCCATATAAGGTGTTACAGCACCACTGAAATATACTCGGAGTCAAGAGTGAATTTCATGCTCTTTATTCAGCTCATAGTCATCAAGGAGGAGAAGAGAAGACGAATGACTCTTTTCCCCAAACCATCTGCTTATATACATTATTTACACAATGGGCCTTGCGTGATTGGCTACTTCAGGGCTACACCTGTGGGCCAATTATATTGTGGATTGACTTCTGCCTGAAGCCTGATTGGCTGCTCCTACAGGCCAATCAGGTAGCAGATTCACTTCTGCCAGCCGCCTGATTGGCTGCCCCAGCAGGCCAATCAGGTTGAGGATTCACTTCCACCTGGAGTTGGATTGGGTAGCTCCCGCTGATTCTGAATCCTATTGTTCTAGGATTCAGCTCAGTACATAACACCCCTCCCCTCTAAGTTCCAGTCCTGCCCGGGAAGTTGCATTCGTAGTCCCCAAGGTCTGCTGGCCGCCTCCGTGTGCGTTGTGGCCTGGGGTGTTCCTTGGTCAGGGGTTCTGGTTCTGGCTCGTGTTCCGAGGCTGCTGGCTGTGCCAGGGCTGTCTGGTCTGGCGCCACTGAACCACTAGGTTGTAGCTCTGGTTCCGGTGTCCTTCCAGCCTCGGGGCGCCCCTCTGTGCCTACTGCTTCTGCTTCCCCTGCCCACCCCTCTCGCTCTACAGGCCTCACTGCCCTGCTGTCCCCTTGGGACCCCTCTGTCCCGCTCTCCTCCCGGGTTCCTCCTGGGAATCGTCGCCGTAGCTGGTCGCAGTGGCGGCGCCAACATTGCCCCCCTTCCGTTAGTACCTCGTACGACACGGGACCGGTCACCTTGGTGACTGTGGCGGGTACCCATGCTGGGCCTGCCCCAAAATTCTTTGCATACACTGGGTCCTGGGCCACAAATGTCCGGGGGTTCCTGCCTCCGGGGCTTGCCGCTTTGCGTAGAAGGCATTTCGGCAAGCTACCACCGAGGGCTGTGGTGAGAAGTGCTCCTTCAGCCGTTCCATTATTGTTTTGTAAGAGACGGTAGCGACATCTCTAGGTGCAAGGAGAGCCCGGGCGATTTCAAACGTCTCCTCTCCACAGACGCTGAAGAATGTTGCCCTCTTCATGGCATCGTTGGTGACTTCTTTCGCTTGCAGGAGGAAGTTGAAACGGGCGGCGTACCCTTCCCAGTCTCCTGATGCTGGTTTGAATGGCGAGAAGCTGCTGTCGGTTGCCATTCTGGGTTCCTTGGGTCCTGGAGCTGAAGCCTGGATGCACGGTGCGATGCAGCGGTGCAGCAGGTGGCGGTGCTGCGGTGCAGTGCGTGGTGGCGGTCAGCTCAGCAGGATCCCATCCTCGTCGCCAGTGAAATATACTCGGAGTCAAGAGTGAATTTCATGCTCTTTATTCAGCTCATAGTCATCAAGGAGGAGAAGAGAAGACGAATGACTCTTTTCCCCAAACCATCTGCTTATATACATTATTTACACAATGGGCCTTGCGTGATTGGCTACTTCAGGGCTACACCTGTGGGCCAATTATATTGTGGATTGACTTCTGCCTGAAGCCTGATTGGCTGCTCCTACAGGCCAATCAGGTAGCAGATTCACTTCTGCCAGCCGCCTGATTGGCTGCCCCAGCAGGCCAATCAGGTTGAGGATTCACTTCCACCTGGAGTTGGATTGGGTAGCTCCCGCTGATTCTGAATCCTATTGTTCTAGGATTCAGCTCAGTACATAACAACCACCTTTGGTTGTATGTGTCCGTCTTTGATTGGAAGACTGTGCCTGAAGGGTTAATCATTGACAGCATGTAAAATTGCCAATAAAAGGGGGCTCCCGGGCCAGCGCAACAGCACTCACTATCCTCCAAGTGTCCTAATATTCCTGTGACAGTCCCGGGATTATGAAAGCCATGCCAGCTTCTGATTTGATCCCAGAATGTCCCTATATCCCCCATTGGTGCTGCTGCGGCTGAGCTCAGGGAGGATGAGCTTGTCTCGAGGGATGGCAGCTGCGGCCAAGGCAGCTGCTGTGAGGGAGCATCTCATTGCCCATCCATGGCTACCACTGCTGGCTTCCTGCCTTGGGCAGCTCATAGTGGCTGCCAGAGAGTAGGTGAAGAGGAAGAGATGCTGCAGCCGCCAAGGTCCAGCCCGGTGTGTTGTGCTGGCTCTGGGGGCAGGCAGAGGGCAAGGCAGCCCTGGCTAGGAAGAAAGGGAGAGTGAAGTGAAATGCAAGGAATCTTGATTTTTATTTTTTTAAAAATGCTTTGTGTGTTCACGTTTAATCTTGCCCCTTTCTAAAATTTATTTTTGGGTGTGTGCTTTTCTTTTTGTAAATCTACCAAAGAATAAAATAAAATAGGCATTAAGGGTTGTTGTTTTTTCAAGACGATGAAGGACGTGTATGTTGCGTACTGTTGGTGTGGTGGTACCAGCACTCGCCCTTCTCCTGATAGGAAATGATGGGGGGACGACGACAAAAAATGGGGGTTGAGGAGGGTCATTGGGGGGGGGAGTGAGAAATGTCCTTATTTTCATCTGAGAGATTTTGGAGGGTATGTATTAAATTTTGAGCCCTGAACAACTTGGGCCTGTAAGCCATGCATTGCAGATTATTGCAATATTTATTTGTAATATATTATTTTTGGTGCAGAATTTTTCTTTTGCCCTTTTTATCCCTCACAATTGGAAGGCGAAAGAAGAAAGAGGCCTTTACATCCTCAAACAGCACAAAAGATGCAGACATCTGGGCAAGGATCTGAATGACATTTTTTATTAGTACTGAGTGTCGTAATTACAGAATATATTAATGTGCATATTTATTCATTTGCCTCTGAATCAGCATCCATATTAATCCTTATAGTCTCAATCCTGGTAGAAAATAAAGAGGCTACACTTCCCCATTCCAGGTGGCCCTTGTGATCTTGTATCCTTGCTGAATAAGCATAGGTCTGACATTTACACAGAAATTTGCTAAGTACTTGCCAGCAGCAAATTGATATGTATGCAATTAAACAGTGACTCCATTCTCATTCTGTACATGCTGCAAATCATACTTTAAGATGTTTATGTTGCCCTTTCATCATTGTATGCATGTTTTATATGCATAAGGCAGGGTGAATATGGTATGTTTTGTAGCTTTGTGTTAATTCTTGTTTCCCACATCATTGTTTAAGTATCTTGATGCTTTGGGACTGGGTCACAAGAAAAGAAAAACATATTGAACAAATAGATTTGAGCAGGTGGTGATCCCATTAATATTTTTCAATGATTCAACAAGGGCATTAATAGCTGTAGGAATGAAATGATTGTAAAAGGGGAAGCTCAATTCATTATACATTAGCACTATTTGTAGTCTCTGGTAATGTGGCCATGAGAACAGCAATTAAGCGCTGGCTTCTGACATTTCCTACAGTTGTATAATGTCCTGCTTTCTGTTCTGTGACTCTCCGATCATTATAGCATGCAAGAAAAGTCTACTGTATAAAGAGAGGGAGAGATGAGATCTATTTTGTTGAATCTTTTCTTCTATTAAAATATGTCATGTAAGAGATCTCAAAAGAAGCAAAACAAACATGTATCAATAAGCAGAACCTATAAAGCAAGGCAGATTAATATGTCTTGCTAAGTGGCTGGTCCCAATATCATGAAAGAGACAAATAACTCTTCCGTATATTGTGCAAAATCCAAAATCCAGGTTAGGGCACTTACTCTGTAAGTAAAAGGGTAAAGGTAAAGGGACCCCTGACCATTAGGTCCAGTCGTGACTGACTCTGGGGTTGCGCACTAATCTGGCATTATTGGCCGAGGGAGCCGGCGTATAGCTTCCAGGTCATGTGGCCAGCATGACAAAGACGCTTCTCGCAAACCAGAGCAGCACATGGAAACGCTGTTTATCTTCCCGCTATAGCGGTTCCTATTTATCTACTTGCATTTTGATGTGCTTTTGAACTGCTAGGTTGGCAGGAGCTGGGACCAAGCAACGGGAGCTCACCCCGTCACAGGGATTTGAACCGCCAACCTTCTGATCAGCAAGCCCTAGGCTCAGTGGTTTAGCCCACAGCGCCACCTGGGTTAGTAAGTAGAGAGTCACTATTTTTAGGTAGGATTGAATCACATACCAGCAAATTCAGTTGGCACAATTAATGCTGATTTGGAGCTCTTCTGCAACAAACCTACTCTTCCCCTCACGCAAAAAAACAAAACAAAAACAAAAACAGACCTTTTGCAATAAAGAATGTGATGGGGAAATACTCTGGAAAATGTGGGATAATGTTTGTTGATGAAACATTGTCTAACCTCTCCATAAACAGAATGGATAGCCAACAGATAGCCAACATCATCCAATCTCCTGGCAAACAAATAAAAGAAACAAGTCATCTGGAAGCAAGCAAAGCTTATTGCAATTAGTTAAATTAATGGCATGTTTGTTCCAACTAACATCCCATTTATCTTAATAAGGCTGATGTGTGACTATCTTTCTCTAGACTGGGACCAATAACACTAAAGTTGCAATACTGAACACATTTATTATTTGGGCTGTTCTGTACAGTACATCCATCCATTGCTTGGGACATACATTTTACAACTGGGAATGCAAAAAATATACAAATGACCCCCCCAAAGGCCTGCTTTTACTTGTAAAAACTGTAAGCACCTGATTTTGAAATAGTGGGCTGTATTTCCTTTGAGTGTAAGATCACAAGTAGAACAGGCCTATAAATGGGAAAATGGAAAAAAAAAGGCAAACCACTGTTTGGCTTCCAAATGTAGCACCCAGCGTTCTGAAACATTTTCACTTATTCAACCCTTAAAAGGAAACAAACTAGGTCAGGTTATTAGAAGTCCTCTTAATTCAGGAAAGCACAAGCCCTAGAGGCAAATGTCAGCAAGAGTGCTGCAGACATTTTGAGCTTGCTTACACCATGTTTCCAGAGACAGAGACTTGAAGTTAGTTCAACTTCAGGTCTTGATTTAGTTATACCTTGCAAGAGTTAACCAGAAGCTGTTAGGTTAACCAGAGAGTTAGGTATATCAGGACAATAAAGGACAATAAAGATGTATAGCCTGTACCTTACTCATTTAAAGAATTGTGATCATTTTTAGATAAGAAACCTTTCCTAGATCTCATTGTTATAAAAGACCCAGGGCACAAGGGACACTTAATTTTTGAATATACATTTTTCTGCATCGTCTTTAGTGAGAGTATTTACCCAGGATGCACAAGTCACCAAAAATTTATGTCAGAATTAAGCAGCCACTACATGGCTTTGGGGAACTGGTGTCCAAAATAATTGTTGTAAACTTTAAATGTACTGTACATTGATGAATACAAAGTGTTCTTATAATAATTGTTCAAGTACTGGATAGATTTTCAAGCGGATGTGTGCTCAGGAATCGCCTCCCCCAACACACGCACACAAAAAATACCTCGTAACATCAAGCAAACCAAACAGGACCAGGGGTCTCATTCTGAATAATTAGAAGTTGTGTTTAACTGTAAAAATGTTCCCAAGTGAATTAGAAAGAATTCCATGGTGTTTTCTTAGGAAACTAGGCTTGAATTCAGAGCAAGATGTCCTATTTTAGTAGGCATTTAAAAAAACACCAAACGAATTCTAATCACTTACAGATCAAATCTAATGAGATCAAGCATAAGAGTATTTGGCAGAGATAGAAGACAAATAGACACAAAATAAATTATAGTGATGATTAATAAATTGCATAATTCAATACGCTAGACAGAAAGAAAAGATCTGCTTTTATTATTCCCTATGTAACTATGAAGACTAGTTTGTGTTAGTATGACATGACACAAGAGAATGCTAATTTTAATCATTGTAATGGGCAAAAATCCCACATTGTATGTAGATAAATACTTACAATTAGGATACTATTCTTTCCTAACAGTGATTTTTACATTGTAATCAAATACCATAATTTTTTTGAATGGGGGGGGGGGTAGCATTTAAGCATCCCTATTGTATTAAACATCTTATTATACCAATACTTATACCAATACCTATAGTATATTTACAGGACCGCCTCTCCTGGTATGCCCCGCAGAGGACCTTAAGGTCCATGAATAACCATAGTTTAGAGGTCCCATGCCCTAAGGAAGTCAGACTATCCTCCACCAGGGCCAGGGCCTTTTCAGTGATGGCTCTGACCTGGTGGAATGCTCTGTGCCATGAGACTAGGGCCCTACAGGATTTAACCTCCTTCCGCCGGGCCTGTAAGACAGAGCTATTCCGCCTGGCCTTTAATTTGAACTCAGCCTGATCTTTTATTTCCCTTCCCTTCCCCCCTCCCCCCTTTTATGAAGATTATCCGCTCTGGGACCCCACAGCGAATTCTCCCCTGGCCTCCTCGCTGGCTCAAGTAGGACTAATTTAGCCAGATAGCCCTGGTTACTATCTAATGTTTATTAGATGGATTTCCCCCACATTGATTTTTGAACTTTGAATTTTATTGCTATTCATCTTTTATACTGTATTTTATGCTGCTTTTATGTTGTATTACAATTAAGTGTTTTAAATTTGTTGTTAACCACCCTAAGCCCGAGTTTCTGAACCGGGAAGGCTGGGGTATAAATAAATTTTAAAAATATTATATGGAAGATACAGATAACAAAACCAAACAAAATTTTCATTTTGTCCATGCAGATAAGGTGACATTTGCAGTTCCAACAACTTTAAAGCTGTTTTGGAAAAGTAGTTGTTCCTGGGTAGAAGCCCTACTTATTGCTCACCTTCCCTGCCGACCTCTAACCTTCAAGTAACACTGAGAGGTAACCTTCAGTTCCTGGAGCTAACTATTCCTTACAGTGGCCACATGGGTATCCTTTCTGGTTTAACCCAACAACGTTCAATAATGACATTAGCAAGCTATGCCAGAAAAAGGTCCAGGCATACAACACTGCATCCAAAGCAGAGTCCATGCTCCAAACATGGTGGTGTTCCCATCAAGAAAGTCGGCTTTTAGAATGTCCCAGTTGTTCTGTGATTGTGACACTCAGTTATTTTGGCTTGCTCAGCTACTTCAACACACATCCTAACTGGGACTTGCGGCTTCCTGATCCAAGTCACAGTTTAGAGCTATTTAAAGCACATGGAATTCACATGGTAGAAGCTTTCACTGTTATGTTATGTGTCAGCTCAAACATTTCCATGGCCTTTCCCCCCCTATGTGCCTGTTTTCCAAAGGTACCAAGCTGAAGATAAAATGAATCATTCGCAAGCAAAGTGAATGAGGTGCTTAATCATTTTCTATATAACTGAATTCTATTCTCCTTCTGTCTTGTTTCTTTGAACTTCACATTTTTTCCTTTCTCTTTGTTGCATACCATTATATTTCTCTCCCCGTTTTGCCACTCTGTCCATATTGTATGCCTTGCTCATGACATTGGCCTTTACAGCATTGACAAATTTAAGCATCACACACACACACACACACACACACACACACACACACACACACACACACACCATTCTTCAGTGAATGCAGCACCACTAAATCCATTTATCAGTCATATGTACTCAAGAATAAGACAGAGTAATAGCAATGTGCCCCATCTCAAATCATTTCCCCAAATTACTAAATGCACTATGCTTTTCTTTCACATGAAGGATGATGGGGAAAGGATGATCACTGAATATTACTGCAGGTTAGACAGCCTGTCTGGAAAGAAATAGCTACATTTGCCTACAGTCTGCTGGTAAATTCTATAACATATCAATCACTTTCAGTATATAATTTTTCTGTAATGGTTTGTCACAACACGTGCTATGCTAACATCTACCTAGGAAACCAGATCAGCAGTTTTAGAAATATACCTTTCAATATTTCATGGAAACAATTGAGCTTTTATGCTTTACAAAGTTGTCCTAAGTTTTTTTTAAGAACCCCACTCATAGAAAGGCTCTGATTACATTGTACTCTAATTCGAGCAAAATTACAGCAATTCGTTTTTCTCCCTTGTTTCATCTTGCCTCTGACTAGTATTCTCTCTATTCAGTCATGGTGACACACACACAAAGAATATATTCATCTTTGCGGTGGCGGGAGGGGGGGAGCTGTTAGCAAATGTCTGGAATAATAAAAGAAATGACATTCACATGTTGAACATTACAGATTATCATGTAACAACTGTTTTGCTGTGTTTTTTTTCCCCTTTGAAAAACACACCAGATATACACAAGCACTTTGGTCCATCTGGTTTTCAATATATGTGTTTTTAGTGTACTGTGTGACAAAATCACATTGGAATGGTTATGGCAGATTCATTCCATGATCTAACCCAGCAATGTCGGATCCAAATATTGAAGAATGTCCTCAGTGACTCATCTCTCTGAGTGGGCCTCTGGTCATTCACTTCCCCTTTCTGTATGGGGCCCTTGCTCCTGTCACAGCTCACTTGTTTGGAGAGATTAGGTAAAGGGGCAGCCACTGCATAGAGGAGCAGAGGGACATCAGGAGTTGGCAATGTGTCCCCGGCTTGGAAAGCGGCCACAGCATGTGCCCAACAATGGTGTCCCCAATGGGGGGGAAAACCTTAAATTCTATGTGAACCACCCTGAATCTTTTCTGTGAACCACCCTGAGACCTCCAGGTATAGGGTGGTATATAAATTCAATAACTAATAGTAATATGTCTATTAAGCAGTAATAACTCCATGAAAATAACACAGAGAAGTGGACAGGGGGGTAGGTTATAGGTCAGGATTCACTGCCAGACAGGGAGATAACGTGAACAAATGGAAAAGAACACAATTTTTCTCCTAGCAGCCAAGCAAAATAAGACATTTTCAGTTTACTTAGGTGTTAAATGTTTTAAAAACAGCAATGCTTAAGCGTCCACAATACTTTTGCAAGAGAGGAGGATGGGGAAGAAAATCAGAACTCTCACTGGCCACTCCCCTGTGACCTCTTAGTGGGCACGCACTGACTGGCTGTAAGGTCACACCCACACCATGCATTTAAAACACAATGCTATTCCAAAGAATCGTGGTAACTGTAGCTTGCCCCCCCACACACCATGGGCGTACCCAGGATCAAAACTAGGGGGGGGGCAAGAGGAGGGGCCAAGGCACGGAAGGGGAGGGGCCACAAAGTGGGCGGGAACGGCGAACTCGCGCTCCGCCGGGCTGTGCCCCTCCCTAGAAGCAGGGCTGGTGGGCGGAGGCGGAGCCCAGCCCAGCGGAGCACGAGTTCAGCGTTCCCGCCCACTGCGCCGCGCCGCGCTCTCTGGTTCCCCGCCGCGCTTGGCCTTGCCAGAGGGCGCGACAGGGAGCTGGAGGGAGGGTGCAGCGCGGCGAGCGGGAACGGCGAACACGCGCTCCGCCGGGCTGTGCCCCTCCCTAGAAGCAGGGCTGGTGGGCGGAGGCGGAGCCCAGCCCAGCGGAGCGCGAGTTCGGCGTTCCCGCCCACCGCGCCGCGCTCCCTGGTTCCCCACCGCGCTTGGCCTTGCCTGAGGGCGCGCCGGGGAGCTGGAGGGAGGGTGCGGCGCGGCGGGAATGGCGAACTCGCGCTCCGCCGGGCTGTGCTCCGCCTCTGCCCACCAGCCCTGCTTCTAGAGTAGGGCAGCTGCCCTAACTTGCCCCTTGGTGGGTACGCCCTTGCCACACACAGCTACAATTTCCAGCATCCCCTTCTTTGGGGGAAGTCACATGCTTTGAAGTCAGGTCCTCTGCACACTGACTGGAATTAGGCTTCCTCAACCTAAGCAGCTACATCAGAAGATGAGGGTAAAGTGGATAGCTGTCTGTCAGAGATGCTGCAGTTAAAGCCAGAATTGTGGAACCTGCACTCACTAGATGACGTTCAAGGCCTCTTCCAACTCCATAAATCTATGACTCTATGAAGAGGAGAAGACCTTACCTGAGACTCCCAGCAATCTAATTATGAGGAGGGTTGAAATTCTGTGCACAATTTTCTGGGAATAAGTCCCCTTGAATTCACCACAACTTACTCCCAAGTATAAGTGTATAGGACTAGGCAACATCTCTGCTAAATATCAGCTTCTTGATATCGCACACCTAAAGTGCTGCACGAAGACAAGCAAACTGGCAGAAACATAAACCCCCTTTGCAGATGTGATCATGGCAGTGTTGACAGGAGCATAAATGCAATCTTTCTCTCCACAGTGGAATTTGAGAGACATCTACTTGCAATGAGTTCAGGGAGCTGCAAGGGATAAACGGCACAAGTCCGCCCCCACCCCATTTCACAGGAAAATCTTCACTCCATTGGCCTCAATTGCAAAACTGCCATGACAGCTGCACAACTAAAATATCACTCATCAGAGCCTTGGCAAAGGAAGAAAGCAAAAGAGTATTCCATTCTGACTGAAGAATATGGTGATAGTCACCAGGCTGATAGATTAAGTGAATAAAAGTGGTCTATTTCCCAAAGTGTGCTCTAGACATTTCTTCCTGGTTCATTCTTCACATGCCACTTCCCAGGGAGCCATTCTGCAGAGAAGCTGGCAGGCTTTCCTCACTGAAGCCAGCAGAAAGAGCAATATTATGCGGTCCACTGGGAGCTTAAACACCAATCTGTCTTCTGTATACACAGTCTCATTGAACTAAAGTGCCAAGGAGATGAAAGCACTCCAAGCAAATGCCTGATAAGACTCTGCTTCGCTCTCCCTCCTGGACTTATTGAACTGCCCAGATGTACACCCTCAGAGGGAAGATTCAAACACTGAATTTTACTTTAAAGGCTGACTTTGCTGGAAGCTAAAATCAGAGATCCCCACTCTTATTTTTTTAATGTATTGTTAATGTTCTCTAAATGGCATCTGAAGATGCATTTCAAAGAAGCATCATTTATTTAAGTCTTCCCTTATCAAGCAAATGTAACAGAGGAGGAGGAGGAAGAAGAAAAACAGCCGATTCCCAAAACCACAAAGATGAGTTTGTGTTGGAAAGGGTGGTGTTCAGGGCAGGGCACCATAGGCAGAAAATGCTCAAGAGGAGCACAGGCAATCCCCATCTATAATGGTAGAGCTCTGTGTGTTATGCAGCCTGACTACATTCCTTAAAGTAGAATGTACAGGGTATGGTGAGGAGTGATGTTGTCTCATTGCCAGTGTTGTTGAAGCAGTGTGGATTCAACTGCCAATCCAGCTGGCTTCTCATGGGTCAGCCCTGGTGGCAGCATTAAAAATAAGCTCACTTTGTGACTGCAGCCTATCAATATCTGGCACATCATATATACAGTTGGAGGAGTCTCATTGTGGAATTGTGGTTTTAAGCAGTGGCTGCATAGTAAGCAATCTTTTCCAGCTTGAATTAAAACTCCGTACAAAAAAATGCCTGCAGTATGGTGTGAAATCAGCTTCTCAAAGATTCATTTGGATTATTCCTTATTTAAATAATTAGATGCTAGGTTACCCATGAAGAATACATGGGCAGCCCTGGTAGATCAGACCATGGGTCCATCTTCTAAGTCAACTTGCCCCAATCTGGTACTTTCCAGGTGTTTTGGACTACAGCTCCCATCATCTATGGCCATTGGCCATACTGTCTAGGGCTGATGGGAATTGTAGTTGAAAACACCTGGAAGCTTGACAAAAGATGATATTGAAGTCCAGCATCCTTGTTCCATTATTGTGAGTCAGAGGCTTCCAGAAATTCTTAGGGCAAAGTACAAAGGAAATAACCTCCCTTGTTTGCCCCAAGACCTGGTACTCAGAAGTTTACTGCATATCTGAACACAGGATATAGGTAACTGGAAAACATAGGAAATGTATTTCAGTTCCATATGCAGTTTGCCTTTCTTGTGCCAGGTCGGTTGTTCCATGGCTAGCTAGTAGATGGATGTAAGATGCAGCAGAATGCTCCCATTAGCCACCCACTCTTAAGGATCCCTCAACTCGTTGATATCAGCTAGCATTGCTTATGTCACAAGTCCAGGAAATGTGGGGGGGGGGACTGGACCACCACTGGAATTGTGGCTGCAGCCACTTGATTCTCTAGTACTGATAATGGTTCCATAAACAAAATCCTATGTGTTGACTTTATACCAGGAATAAGGAAGCTGTGGCCCTCCAGATACTATGGGACTGCATCGTCTATCACCTTGACCACCGCCCAGTCCAACTGGGGATCATAGGAGTTAAAGGCAGACATCAGGCATACAGTGTTGCTGGTCCCATGCTGCAGAAATCTCTCCCAGCAGAGATTCAGCAGACATCCTCACTTTTGACTTTTAGGCATCCCTTGAAGAGCTCTTTATGATGACAGGCCTTTGTTGCTGGTTTTTTATTGTTTTTATTAGCCGGTCAGTGTGTTGTTTTTAATGGCGTTCCACGTTCTATTCTTGTACACTGCCTTGATATTTTATGATATGGTGGTGTAGAGTAGAAATACTTTTATAAATCAATAAAATGAAGTCCAACGTCATCTAGGGGGCCAGTTCCCCATTCCCTGATCTATGCAAAGTGATGCATCCAAAATAAGATGCAGGACGGGACGTGTGAATGCTACTGATTTTGTGTATGGGTGAAATACTATCAGTGCCCAGCAACAGATCATATTAAGATTCTGGAATGATGGGCAGATCTCCAGAGCATCATCACCTTATTCATCTGCTAATCCTGAACTTCATTCTAGCAGGCTTTGCTTGATACTATTCTGTTGTCATTTAATCAGGGCTTGTTTATTTGAACAAAGGCACAAATGCAGTTGGGACCTAAAACAAAAGTTATTTCTGAACATACTGATGGGGAAGGTGATGGGAACCATTACGCGTCCCAATATGTTTGCACAGAAAAAGAAAATGCTGCTATGCATCCCCCCCCCCCCAAGAAGAAAGAGAAAGTGCCATAGTTCAAAGCAGGACTGAAGCCCTCCATTTAAAAGGAGGGTCATGATGGTCTAATTTAGAGCCTGGGTACCTATGGACAATTACAGCAATGTGGTTGTGGTGCACTGGGAAAGAACAAATAGTCTCTTTTGTGTGATGCTGAAATAAAACCGTAGATAGTAGTCATTCTTTGATGCCTTGCTACTCCATACCCAGGGGATTGGGTTCTGAGCTAGAGCTGGAGCTCCTTTTTGCCCTCTCTATTTTGGGACACACGCACAAATTAGCTAAAAAGCAGTGTAGAGGCTATAAAGGATGATACAAATGTCTGGCTAAACACACTGATAGACAGGAAATAGGTCAGAATGTATTAGACATTTTTTGAAACTAATTTAAAACTGCTCAGAACAAGGCAAGCGGGGAATAAGAACTGTCTTGTCGAAAGCTTAGAGGAAAAGAGTGCAAGTCTAGAGAACAATATAATGTGGGTCAGAGACAACACTGCACGGGGAACTGAAGTGCTAAAAAGAGAAATTTAGCAAAAAGTCAGACAACTTTAAAAAACATGGTAAGTTCTTACAGGAAATATAAGTTCCTCCCAAAAACTAAACACGGCTGTTTGGGACTTGACTAAACAGTCAAAAATACCTGTGACAGATCTTCTTAAAGGCAGGGGGTTGCAAGGTGCTTAAAAGATTCAGAGTCCTATAAACAACAACAATAATAATAAATACCTATTTTCTTAAATTAATCATTAATATCTCGCTTTTCCGAAGAAGATTGTACTGTATGGTAAAACAGTAACAATAACGTAAACAAGCAAAAGAACATGATACAACCCACAGAAGTCCAAATAACTAAGAGAGCTCAAAAACTATGTTCAAAAAGAAAATATTTAACTTCTCTCCAGAAAGAGAGATCTGAGATGGTGAGGCCACCAGAGAAAAGACCCTCTTGCATGTTGTCGCTTGATGAATAGATGAAGAGTGGAAGATCTCGGTTCTCAGGCAGGAATATATGGAGGAAGGTAGTCCTTCAGCAGTCTAGTCCCAAGCCGTTTCAGCCTTTATAGATAAAAATCAGCACTCTGAATTGTGTTCAGAGGGGGTACGAAAGAACACTGCAGCATTATGAGCCAATTTGACTCTAAGGCCAGTTCCAAGAATATCCCTAAACTACCAGCTGAAAACTCTGCAACACCATGCTCAGTGTGCAGCTTCTGTAAATAAAGTAGGCTCACATCTGAGCATTTGATTGGATATATATCTGATTGTATATTTAGGATGAAAATCTCGTAAGGCCAGCCTATTTTTGGATTTCCTACATCAAGCAGCAGATTAGATTACAAGGGCCCTCCAACTCCATGATTCTATGAATGAATGCTTCCTCCGGTCTGAATCTGTCAGAGAAAGATATATCAGCTGCTCCCAAAGTGGCTAAAATAAATATTAATGAGAATATTTATGATTAAGTCAAAGTACTTAAGAGACTCTTTCTTGAAATGAAAACACCACGACGTTCCAACTGATATGAAATGCATAAAAATATTACAAAATTAATCAGTTCAAGCTATCAATTAAATGTGGTGCTTGAGTCCTTCCTTGCCCATTTGTACTATTTGTGGGAGAAAATGATGGAACAGATTAAGTGCTGCTTTGAATGTAGCAAAATTCCTATGAGGGTCCACAAATTCCAATGCCAGGTTGTCATTGGTGATCATCATCCTTCCTCCTGGCAATAACTTGCAGCAAGTGACTGGCAGATACTATACCATACCTAACCTTGCACTAGGATTTGGGAGCAGACCCTCCTCCCCAAGTCTCGCAAGTCCCCCTGCATTTCATACAGGAAGGGGGGGGCAGAGACAACTCCAATAAATATGGATCACTGATTCCATTGCAGAAAGCCCTATAATATAGGAAAGATAAAGAACTCCATATGTGATTGTCTACATGAGCATATCCCACTGTTTTATTCTGCTGGGGCAACATAAATTCACAGCTATCTCTGCCCAAACTTACTTTTTCATATGAATTGTAATGGAATTAGGTACAGTGCACATAAGAAGAAGACTTTTGTGAATTAAGGAATAGAGTTGGACTTTGATAAAAGGTGTATCTTGCAGAGATAGCTAACCTGTTGAAATGCCCAGGTGCCTGTCTAATGTCTCCTGACACAAACTACTCCAGCCCTGATGTTAGCAGGAACATCTGTTGTCTTGTGGGGAGGGGATGATGGGAAGTAGATTCCCAACCAGAGCTGCTCACACCCCCAGCTGCTTATACTGTTTCTTCCTACCTATATCCCTATGAGCCTTCCTCCATGCCCTTCATGCCACATTACCATTTCCACCCACGTCATTCTTGGGAACTACATATCTCAAAACCTTGCAAATCAGTTTGAATACAGAAGCATTGCTTCCCTCAATCTATGCCTCATTTAGATAGGAGTCAAGTTTCAGCTATATACGGTAGACAAAGCATCGTCTTTGGCATGCTGGAGAGGGTGAAAGGCAACTGGCACAACTTTCCGTAAGTGGTGGACATGTGAATTAGTGTAGCCATTTTGGGAAAGGGTATTTATAGAAATAAGCAAAATTACGAACCAGGACATACAACGCAAGCCATGAATCGGTTTATTAACCATTTTTAAAGAAACCCAACTTAAATTGGTACACAAGGAACTTATCACTTTTATTCTGGTAGTAGCACAATTATTTATAGTAAAAAAAAATGGTAAGGACTTGATCATATGCACGTCACACAATGGAAACAGAATGTATGGACAATTGCTTTATCTGAGAAACTAACTAAGAGAGTGTGTGCTCTGAATGATGCATCAGATGCTGATGATTTTATAATGCACACCCTGATGACTGGCACTCACTAACTACAAAAATAGGTTTATGGAAAATTTTGATGCATTAATATCTGTTCTGGGGGAGGGCAGAGGGCGGAGGAACCAATTGATTTGATAATGTTGATAATGTCTATGTTCATGCTTATATTTGTGCTTGTAAGAAAATTAATTTTAAAAATTACATTATTTTAAAAATCAAGCCAATACAGTGAGATTTTAGATGGTCAAGCCTGATGCCTTATGGCTGCAAGGCAAATCACACTATAAGACTTCAGGTCACTGCAAACTCCCACCTTCCTGAAGGCAAATAGGATGGAGAGATGGGAGGCATTTTTATTCATTGATCTTGGAAACTGTGAAATTTCAAGCAAGAGATTGTGCTATCATTGCCAAGAAAGCCACAAAATAGTTAGGCAGACACAGAGCTCTGATAACCTCTGCAGATTCAGGACACTGGAGGCAACTGAGCTCTTTTCTATCCCATATGAGCACTACAAGTAATATAAATCACAATATATGTGTGGTACAAATATTGGCAGCAGGTGACAATCACAATACCACCAATATCCTTTAATATGACCATGCTTTTATCTGTTCATATCTGGTTTTAAAATACATGTCATCTTAAAATTCCTGGTCTAGGTAAATCATAACTTGTTGAAGCTCTTTTAATTGAGAATATTCACTTAGATTGTTCCCCCCAATGAATTACACTAGTGCTTTAATGGGTTATATTAAATGTGTTAGCATTCTAAACATAACTTGTTGATTACTTATATGTTCAATATGAGCACTTAATTTTTTTACTTAATTGGTTAATGATACCAACTTCTCAAGGAAGTTTATATCTGAAGTTGGTTTAGGTTAAGTGGTAGATTCATTAAACTACAAAAAAAAAAAGAAATGGTCCCAAATATTCACATTCCATGCTGTATTTATAATTGGGGTGGTGGTGAGAGAATTAAAACCCTTTGTCTAATGTATTTTATTATACAATGCTAACGAAATAACTTTAGAGCATGTATCCAGAGAGAATTATGTAACTATCATCTCAAATCTAAAGGGAAATGTGTACAAATTTGGTTTACTCTGAGTGTTTACTCGAATAATATGTTTGCCTGTGAAATTGTTTGCCAATGCTAAGCCTATTAGTCAGAGTTTATCTACCTCAAAAGGCTCTGCTTTACAAGAAAATGAACACAACACAAAGTTAAGGGAGACAAATCGCATCCAGAATTAAATATGGTTTGTTGGGATTCAGCAGGACGGATTGGCAGGTTTCTTAAGAATCAATGCTAATCAGCTTCTTCCAACAGTTCAACAAAACTAATAGGAACATACATTTTGGAAGCAGCAGTAAAACTCTCTTTCTCCATTTGGGCAAGATAAAGGTATTTGCACAGGACTACGCTATGTGTATATGACAATGCTATTACCACCAAGCCTCATGTAAACATGAACCCTCTCCAGGTGTTTCTTTGTCCACACAGTTAACAAGTATGGATGAGCACACTTGCTCCACTCCACCCTGTTCAATGCAGTCCTCAGTACCTTCTACAAGTTGGATGATGAACATCTGCAATGGGGAGCTTGCTCTACTCTTGTAGGCTCCTCAGTCCTGATGCTTCAGGATTCAGTAGCAGATAGTGTGATGTGGCATCACCATTCACCTGAGTCTTTTGAGTCTGGAAACCTTAAAGAGAATCCAGCAGACCCTTTGCTTGGAAATTAAACAAAGGGTCTGCTGGTTTCTCTTTAAGGTTTCCAGACTCAAAAGAGAGCAGCGCAATTAAAGGCACAGAAGTCCTGTCCACTATTGAGTCTGGCAACCCTAGTCCAGACACTGAGGTCCAGCTCCAAGAGCCTTCTGGCGGTTCCCTCACTGCAAGAAGTGAGGTTACAGGGAACCAGGCAGAGGGCCTTCTCGGCAGTGGCATCCGCCCTGTGGAACACCCTCCCGTCAGATGTCAAGGAAATAAGTATCTGACTTTTAGAAGACATCTGAAGGCAGCCCTGTTTAGGGAAATTTTTAATGTTTGATCTTTTGTCGTGTTTTTAATATTCTGTTGGGAGCCACCCAGAGTGGCTAGGAAAACCCAGACAGATGGGTGGAGTATAGATTTATTATTATTATTATTATTATTATTATTATTATTATTATTATTATCACTCCTTCCTTCTCCATGTGATGCTAACTTCATGGTGAAAGGAATGCCTGAAGAGAACTAATAATATGTGTGCTCAGTCTGAACACAGCCATTACAAGAACATCTTGATTCTATGATATAGAGCAGGTGGGAGAGCTTCAGGCCTGAGAGCCAAATGTGCTCCCCGCAGGCCTCTCTACTTCCAGGTCACACACTCCACTGCCTTTCTTTGCATCCATTTAAGAGTGCTTTTGTCTTGCTGGAATATGCCCTAGAGTGCTCCCAATGCATTTTGTGTGCCTGGATGCAGGACAGAGGGGTGGGTGTGGGTGTGGGTGTGGGTGTAGAAACCAACCTACTTTGCAGAGATAAACATTTACATCAATTGCTCTGCTCACTTTAGGCCTGCTCCCCACTTGCATGTGCCCTGCTCCAGTCCTGGCAAAGTCTAGAAATGCATGTTGAAAAATGTCACCACCCCAGCTAGAGGGTAAAAAGAAATCGCAGCTAGATTTTTAATGTATTTTGGAAAACAGATTTCAAGATGATTGTCAATGGGCCAAATACCATATTTTTCTGTGTATAAGACTAGGTTTTTTCCCTTTAAAATAATGTCAAAAATTAGGGGGCGTCTTATGCACGGATACATCTTCCCCCATTTTCTTAAATCCACGTCCCCAAAAATAGAGGGCGTCTTATACATGGGGGCATCTTATAGACGGAAAAATATGGTAATTCGCTGACAGTCACTTTCATTTTGAAAACAGCACTGAGGGGAACTGGGAGTGGGAAATGGATGTTGATGGAATTATAGGCAGCAGTCAAATTGAAAGGAAGAGTTTACCATCAAGGCTACATGCCATGATACACGGAGTAAATTTCCTGTTCCTTCTCCAAACTAGGGCTCAAACCTGACATCAACAGACATACTGACAGAACCCACTTAAAGGCAAAATACTGTTGATGTGCCAGCTAAAGAAAGCAGAATCTCAAGCCTACTAGACTAATAAACGCCACCTTCAGGTTCTACTCTGCAAATCAGTGTATTCAGCAAGAGAAAACATTTGCTATGGAAAATATCACTTTCCCCGTCTCTCATTTCAGTGGGATTAAACCCCTGTAGACTCCAGTAACATAAGCTTTGAAGAAACCCTTGCAAGTTCAAGGGGATGAGCCACACATTAGATTTGACTGCATTGCTTTTTAAAATATTTATATGCAGACGGTGTTCTAATGATGAAGAGAGATGGAGTTGGAATCAATAGGAAAATGGAACTTCCTAATAACCATCCATCATATGAATGACAACAGGAACCCCTTGCTCATTATACATGTCCCACACTCCTGTACCGGAGGAATGTTTGGTGTTTGTGAACCAACAAGACACCTTGACCTGATTAGGTCTCCTTCCTCTCAAGGAGCTGGGCACACACACTTTCCTTCCCCCAAATGACCTTATAATTGAGAGACCCAATACGACAACAAATAATTAGGCAAACAAGCAGAAGTGGTGTGAGCTGGAAAGAAGACTGGGAAAAGCAATAAATAATAGGATGGCTCACCAGAGACAAACAACATGAAACATCCACCTACATATAACCACCTCTTGCCTTAGAAATAATTGTATTGTGTCACCCTCTCCACGTCTACCAAGCTATGCAGATCACTTTGTGGAAACATTTTGAATTTAATAACCTGTATCACAGCATCACTTATTATGTCCACTAAAAATTTTTTGCAAATCTCCTACAGAAGGAGAGAGAAAAGAATGTAACTAGGGAAACCTGCAAAGTTTACAGCAGTAAAGAGCTCTTCAAGATAGAGTTACAAGGCCAATTGTATAATGGAGGAAAGTAAGCTAATTATTAGGTGTTCTGAGATAAATTGTTGGCATGAAAAAGAACAAAAATATAGGCTAAAATATAGTCTCACATTGCTTCTCACACTGGTCCTCTCTACACTCAAAAACACCATTACTGATACACAGACTGCCTGCATAGACCTGTTAATTTGCTTGCTTATGAAGATGATATGATCCTCAGACTTCCTATCCTTCATGCTCACCTGACCCCAGTAGCTGGCACCCGAGGAAACACCTCCAGCCTGCCAACACTCAGGTGCTGTGTGCTTACTGTCAGATTGCTGGTGAAGAAGCTGCTGGTGACCTATTCCTGGACCACAACTGGTCCTGATGTGGTACAGGCTTCCCCTCAGTGACCAGTGGAACCTGAGAAGGATCCTATCTGGCCCCACTGGAATGATGCCTCAGGGCCATGCTGTGTACCATGGGGCACACCAACACAACCTTGGCTACCTTCTCCGATGTCCTAGCCCAGGCATCCCCAAACTGCGGCCCTCCAGGTGTTTTGACCTACAGCTCCCATGATCCCTAGCTAACAGGACCAGTGGCCGGGGAAGATGGGAATTGTAGTCCAAAACATCTGGAGGGCCGAAGTTTGGGGATGCCTGTCCTAGTCATATAGTGCTGTGGTGGAAACAGAAGCACCACTTCTTCAATATCCTGAATTCATAGCCCACAACCCTTTATGTCACCTGCTGTGCCTGTCTAAGCACAGGGCAAGTGGGATGGGGTTGGCAGCATGTGGTCCCCCCCACAGCCCACTGTGTAATGAATAGTTTCTCAGATATTAGATACACTCTATCCTCCTGCCCTTAGGTGCCACCTCTTGTAGCTATAGAAATGTGTGTGCACTTGGTTGTTGCTCCCTGGATGCTTCGGTACTTGTTTGCTTTCTAGCTGGAGGATGCATTCCTTTGGTGGTACATAACTTGGGAGTACTTCTGGATCCATTGCTGTCCATTGAGGCTCAGGTGGTAGCCAAGCTGCAGCCTTATCTGGGCGCGGATAGCCTAACGTCAATCATCTACGGTATGCTCTGGTAACCTCTAGGTTAGATTACTGCAACATGTTATACATATGAGCCACCTCAAACCCTGCATCTGAAGCCCTTCTTTGTGTGCTTCCTCCATTAGAGGTCCAGAGGATGGCAGGACAAGAATGGGCCTTTTCTGTAGTGGCTCCCTGTTTGTGGAATGCTCTCCCAAGGGAGGCTCGCCTGGCGCCTTCATTTCATATCTTTAGACACCAGGCAAAAATATTCCTCTTCTCCTGGGCAGCAGCGTACCTAGCCGCCTGTCTGCCCAGGGCAGCAAACCTGAAGGCACCCCGCTGGGGGGCAGGGTGTCCGTTGCACGCATGCGCTGCGCGCTGCATGCGTCATGACGTGCGGCGCATACGCGCACAGGAGGCATACGGCACGGCGACGCGGCAAACCCCGCGAGCAAGCTGCAGAGTGAGGCAGTCTCAGTTGCATCAGGGCTTCTCCTCCATGGCGGCAGCAGCCGTCGGAGGTGGTCATCCCCATCCAGCCTGCTGCCCGCCCCCCCCCCGCCCAGCCTGCTGCCCGGGGCAGCGCCCCGCTCCCTATTACTACGCCACTGCTCCTGGGTCTTTGGCAAATTGAATAATCTATGACATTTTAACTGGGGGGTGCTGGTTGTTTGTTACTGTGCTATCTAATTTTGTATTTTTGTGTTGTAAACCACTCGGTGATCCTCAGATGAAGGGTAGTATACAAAACAAACAAAACCATTTTACATATTTTTTTTTATTTTAATGAAATGAAGTGTGTTTTCCCTCTCCTGAGTACCTAAAGGGCAGAGCAGCTGTTCCATAGGTATAGCTTCCTCCTCACAGCATCATTTGATTACAGCATTGGTCTGCCCAAAGCTGGCATCAAGCCTGGTGATCTGTTGCGTCCCAATTTGCCAGGTCAAATTCAGGTTAACATTAAAAGAATTGAGCAATCTCGTCTGGCACAGCTGTGGCATTTCTGTCCTACAGCAAATCTTCCCCACTGCCAAGCACCAGGTTTTGAGGAACTTCTTACAAATGACAGAAGACAAAGTCAAAGTTTGAGGGCATGGCAGGCATGTCACAAACTCAATTGCAACAAGGGATGTAATTACCCTTTATCCTTCTAAGGCAGAAACATCTTGCTGCTTCTTTTTATTGACATTCCAAAGCATATTTGAAAAACAAGAAATCTACTTTTTAACTAGATTTCCAGAAGATATATATCACTTTTCTTTCCTTCAGAGAGAGGAAGAGGATTGTATTTCCCAAAGTCAGGTTTATTGATTAGTCTTCTAAGTACATTATAAAACTAAAAGATATGTTCACTAACGGCTGTATATGCGCTGACTCTGCAGGCCACTCGAGATCATATGGGATATATTTTCACCTTCTAAAGGCCCATGTTCAAGGTCACGGAGGCTATTTCTGGTGAGCTTTAATATCATACTTCTGCACGTGCTAAATCCTAGATATTACGCTATTGACTTACAAAAGAATGACTTTTTTCAGCTTGACTACTTTCCATTCACGGAAATTTATAGTCTTTGCTTCAGCGCTTTTATTGGAGGCACTCGGCAAAGTGGGAAAGCTCCAAATGAATTTTGCAGGCACCCGTTTATGCAACAAAGTGCAACTTTTCCGGAAAGCATTTCTTCAAACTTTTTCTGACCCAGGAGCAGATAACCCAAGCAGAGATTACACATAAGGAAGTGTTGTCATACCATTAATCCAGCTGCCTCTGTGCTGTCTACTTTTCCTTGCAAAGGCTCTTCAGGGTCTCAAGCAGAGCACTATTTCCCAAGATCCTTTGACTGGGGATGCAAGATACCAAAAGATCAGGACTTAAGGAAAGCCCTGTCCCCTTTTAAAGGCAGCCAAAGGACAGAGATTTTTTCACCAAATGTACAAAATTTCCAGACAGGAAGCAGCGATATATAAATGTATCACTTGATAGAAAGTGGTAGAAATAGCAGCAGCTTATGGATGGAATCACCTCCTCAACAAAATACAGCTGTGCTTTCAGTGCCTACTGAAAACCTTTCTGTTCATCCAGGCATTGTCATGCATTTTAATGTGATTGTTTTATTGGAATTTTATTGCACTGTTGTGAACCATCCTGGTATTGTTGATGAGGGGAAGAATAGAAACCTTCAAAATAATTATCTAATTTAAACTTGTATGTTTCAGACAGTGGTCCCAGCAAGAGGACAGGCTTGTAAGTCAGTGGAGCTTTTGCTAGGCAGACTCTAGGGACCCTCAGACAATGCCCAGGAGAGGAGGGTGTAGGGGGTGCATCATATCCCTGTCCGGGGTCAAAAACGGGTGTGTGGGGACCAAAGGAGGGGAGCCAGAAGTTCCTGGGAACTTAGAAACCACTTGCATATATTGTGCGAAGACTATCATCTACATTCCGTGTAAGCCAACATGAAACACCTTGACACTTCTTCCCCCGCCCAATTCATCTTCTGCCAACTGCCTACTTCTCTCGGAGAATACAGAGAGGTGGCACTGAAGTCCCATGAAAGATAGTGCGAGAAGATGGGCTAGCTTTTCCTCTCCTGCAGGTGACGCACTCTGCCTACTGAGGGGACTGCCAATGCCATATGCCCATGAAGGGCAGCAGGTGTCAGTGCTAACAGTTATTCGCCTTCGAGCAGAGGAGGGTGAAGCAGCGCATTGCCCCATTTTCATCATGAACTGGTGAAGAACTGACTATGTCTGTTAAAATGATCTTTTCCAAACAACTCTCCTAAGAATAAAGAGGTAGTTAATATTTGCATTGATGCAAATAATATTTGTAAAGCTATAATAAAAGCAAAACAACAACAACCCACTAAACAAATAAAAAAACCACCTAAGATATTTCATTATGCTTTGCTTTATGAATATTATGAATAGAAAACTGGATAATTATTCTCTGTATATTTTAATTTGGGCGTTTTCTGACAAAAGGTGTTGTTGATTTGGAATTAATGGTTAATCTGAGAAACAGCATTGTTTAGATATAACAAACAAAGAAGCATTTTACAACTGAGTACACCTCAAGTTATTACAGCCAACTTGCAACAAGTTGCAAAGTCTGCAGGGGACCACTTGCTGCCATAGCTGCCAAGTCTCCCGTATTCCCCGGGAAACCCCCATTTTTCCAGCCGTTCCCAACTGGAAAAACAGATTTTTTTGTTTTTCCCCGGTTTACTTACCGGCTGGGGGAAGCTCCTTCTGCGCATGTCTGGAGTCTCTGGACATGTGCAGAAGCGATTTCTGACGTGGCGGCCATTTTGCAACTGGGCGGAGCATGCTCAGAAGCAACTTTCTTTTTTTTAAATTAATTTTTATTAATTTTTGCATATTAACAAGACAAAAACACATACACAATTAAGTACATGATTTCCATCTTCTTCTAACCCACCCTCCACGAGGCACCTCCTGCCACAAGGTGTTCCCATGAACAGTGCGCAGTCGAAGATGGTGCAATTTATAATTGGGCTTATCTCCACCCCTCCCTCCTCCCCCCGGGAACCCTCCCTGCCACCGAGGGGTCCCAGAGTGGTGAGAAGAGAATAGGTGAGTGTCCACCCAACCGTTTAGACTTTACCAAAAATCCTCAAAAAGAAAAAGAAAAAAGAAAAAAAAAGGAAGAAAGAAAAAAACTAAGAAAAAACAAAAATAATAATAATAAAATAAGTCTTTTTTCCAAAACCTTGTATTATGGGCTTCCCCTACCTCCCCCCTTACTGATTTTCATTTTCAACACCATTTGAGCAGTTTTCTTGTCATATTCCCCAATCTGTTTTCAAAATTCTCCAATCTTGTATCGATACCATCCTTATTTTCTATTAAATTTTCCTCAATCTCTTATATAAAACTTCTAAATAACTCTTAAATCATGTTTCTGTCTCATCATCATATTTTTTCTTCCCATGCCCCAATTTCCCCCAAAAAAACTTCTAAATTCTTAACACCTTTTTACATTTCCAATTCTAAATTATCTCCTTATCCCAATTCTCCCCCCCCCTCCCCTGGTCTCGGCCTTCCCCTTTCAGTCCAGCAAGTACCAAAGTCCGTAATCCAGTTTTCAGTCCTTATTTTGTCCATCCTATTAAACAAAATACTTTCCTACTTCATCCCACCCCCTTCCTGACAAATTTTTCAGTCCAGGCTTGTCTGATCTCTTCCCCCCAGAAGGCCCTTGTTCTTTGCAGAGTGCTTTTCTTGTGGATTTTCTGTCTCATCAAAAATTCTTGCTTCTCCCCCTCGAAAGGAGGGGTTTTCCAACTCTCAGCTATTTCTTTGCTCTTTGGCGGATCCTGTGTCCCATCCCCATTTTCTTCGGTTCTGTTGTAGTTCGAGTCATCAGTCTTTTTATCCTCTTGGACCATTTCTTGAGAAATCTCGCCTTTCTGTACATCTTGATTTATTCCTTCAGATTGTTGTAGAGTCTTATGCATGCTAATTTTTATTTCCCACAAGAGTCTGAGGACTTTCTCCTGGAAGCCGGATGTATAATCTCTTGTTGACATTCTTCCAGCTTTCAAGGTCAGAGCAAAGCTTGGGAAACAGGAGGTGGTCACAAGTTATAGTTATTCCATATAGTCCAAACTGGATGCATCATATCCCGTATATTTCTTCAACTTTTTAGAAATTTCCAAAAGGCTGCGTTCAGCCCTCAAATGTCCAAACAAAATCTTTTAAAAAAAAATAATTTCTTCCTTTCACTCACCCCATTATTTTCCACTCGCTGTTCTGTCCGGGGTGCCGATTTCCAGGGTAAGGAGGGGTCTATTCTTCAATTACCTATACGTGCAGGGTTCTTACAGTCAACGGCCTTTCTCCCCCTTTACCCTGCCTCCGGGGGAGAATCTTAAATCCGCTTTTTGGGTATCTTCAGGCAATGAAATTCTATGCCCCGGCACCGGGAATCTTCTTTAAGCTGCTTCCTCTTAAATCAGTAGGGGGGAGATCGGCTTCCGTTTTTTAAATCTCACCCCCATTCCGAATGTTAAATTTTTAAATCTTTTAAATCTTTACTCACAGTCTCTCAATTTGCCAAATCCTTCTTCGGAAAAATCCAGCGCTCTCCGCCTCCGGCACGGAGCTTCTCCCTGCAAGGGTAGCGATGGCGCTCCAAAATGGCCCCCGCGACTTCGACCCTTCTCACTCCGGAGCTCTTATTAGAGTCTACCGGAGAGTTGGGGAGTCGGGATTGGGGCGCTGCTGGGCTAAATCCGCCCCCAAAACGCTCGATTTGGGGTTCTATGGGGTGCAGCGGCGCTCCCGCTGCTTCCCCCCCCTTGCAGAGTCGGGTCGCCTCGCAGCTCGAGACGAACCCCGCCGGACGGCGCTGGCACTGAACCGGAAGCCCCTCAGAAGCGACTTTCGATGCTGCTCTGCCCAGTTCCAAAATGGCCGCAGCACGACTTCCGGCGTGGTGGCCATTTTGGAACTGGGCAGAGCAGCATCAAAAGTCGCTTCTGAGCATGCTCCGCCCAGTTCCAAAATGGCCGCCGCGCCAGAATAAACCGGGAATAAACAAAAAAAATCCGTTTTTACGGCTGGGAACAGCTGGAAAAACAGGGGTTTCCTGGGGAATACGGGAGACTTGGCAGCTATGCCAAGAAGGCCCTCTGCCTGGTTCACAGATAGCACAACCCAGCATCAAACAGCGGTCTAACCACAGGGAGAATTTCAGTAGGCAGTCCTTGTAACATCTGAACCATCACTGAAGCAAGAAGCAGCAGAAAGAGCTGGAAGAAGAGGAAAAATGCTATACAGTATCTAATCCTGGTTTGGCAGGGATGAAGGTTAGGGAAATCTTGCCTGAAGGAAAACCTATCGAGAGTTTATTTAGCTGAGGAAAACTCTTAAGAACTGTAACAAGCAAATTTAATCTTGTTTAACTAAGAACCGTGCAATTAAGCAATCTTATCCTGCCATCTGAAAGGCAACACTTTATTCCCTTATGTAAACAATTCCCTTAAATACGCCATATCAGTTTTGTTCATCTTAGAACAGCTTGTCTCTGGTGGTGATGTCAATCTCGTGTCAATGCCATCCAAACCAGGCTCTTAGGCTTTTATATTGGGTTTATTTTGGCAGCAAGGGTCAGACCTTCTCTAATTGATAAAGCATTCCCTAGCGGAGAAGTCTGGGAAATGTGACAGGGAGTTCTAACCCTCAAATGCCATTAAAAAGGGAGGTACCCACTTTGTTTCATTACAAGCACCCTAAAATTGTGCCTAGAACCTAGGTTGCTGCACATGTCAGGATTTAAGTCTCTCCTCCTGTCTCGCTTTTTTAAAAAAACTTCCTGGCTCCCAGGTGTAGCAACAGCAACAACAAAGCAAGCAAGCCTGATTAAGAACTTTTGTTTTTAAATTTATTATTATTATTATTATTTATTATTATTATTATTATTATTATTATTATTATTATTTGTATTTATATAGAAAAATAAAAACTTACTATCAACTATGATTTTTGTCCAGACTAAAACATTAATCTAAAGGCAAAAAGGAGAAAGAAAAGAGGAGAAAAGAAAAAAGAAAGAAAGAGAGAAGGAAAAAGTTAAGAAGCTAAAGAACTTCCGCTTCTTCATCTGACGAAATAAACCTTATTCATTTCATCCACTCCAGTATAACACCTAATAAAGCCACTTTCATTATCTTTAATCCTCAGATTGAAATGTCATTATTTCCTTTTCTTTTTCATGCAAAAAGTCTATGGGAGGTTTCTTGCCTTTAGTAAATGTTGACAATGCACAAAGATGGAAAGACTCGTCATTACCAACAATTGCTAAAATTAATGGAATTAGCTGAGAAGGCAAAATTGACATGTTAAATCTGATTAAGAACTTTTCCATGTACTGTACTAGAAAAAGTAGCAAAGCAGAAATCCTAGCTGACCATGTAATTTGGAAGCTTTGTTCAGAATTCAAAATAAGGCGGTGGTGGGGCACTACACAAACTAGAATTCCAAGAAGAAACAGCACTTTAAAGTAGTTTATACATAATAATAACTGCAGGGGACATTATGAATATTAATGCAGCTTAAATACTACATATGTATTTTCTTTTTTTGGCATTAATCTTTGCCTGCTATCAGTCGATTACCCACACCATCGGTTACGCACGAAATTACATTTTTAAATCTAAGCCTGTATAAACACAACTATCTTTCCAAAAGAATATGCAAACACAAAAACTTTCTAAACATGCAGCATTCAGCAGATTAATGTTCCAGAGCATTAATTCCAGTGGAAAGCTAAATCCCAAACCAGCTAATCGTGCTAATCGTACTGCACTCTATCTGGTGTCAAACGACAAGCGTCTGGATTTTAGCTACGCTGGCATTTGCTCATGAAAATCGGTGAAGGAGGAAAGAACAAAAGAATGACAAAGTTCCCTCTGGGCTAAACAGAAGAAGTAACAGCAGAAACAATAGCAGCTTGTTGTTATGGGAGTTTAAGAGTCAGGGCTCTGTAGTTAATTGGCTGGCTCTCACTGGTAGTTAGTGTCGCTCCAAGAATGGAAATTAATATCAAAGAGAAAATGGAAACTTTTAAAAGCAAATTAACAGGGTCAGACATTGGGACACAACCAAGACTTTCGGCTGCCTGAGGCAAAGGACAAGATGGTGGCCACATTCACACCGTACATTTAAAGCACGACGGTACCACTTTAAGCAGACATGGCTTCCCCCATGGAATTCTGGGAGCTGTGGTTTGTTAAGGGAGCTGTGGTTTGTTAAGGGACTCCTATTCCCCTTCCCAGAGTTCTATGGGAAGAAGGTTTTAGCAGCAAACCACTAAAACGTGTGATCCATTGCAAGTTCCTAAGTAAAACCTTTTCCCTCCCTGAATAAGCAACCCTGTAGTCCAGAGTTTCCTAAACTTTTGGACTACAATTCCCATCATCCCAGACCACTAGTCCTGCTAGATAGGGATTGTGGGAATTGTAGTCCAAAAACGGCTGGAGACCCAAGTTTGGGAAACCCTGCTGTAGCCTATGTGGCTAGTCAAGCACAAAGACCACCTTCTCCCTCTGCAGATTCAAGTCAGGTCCAAGGATGTAGCAGTTGCACAGCATCCACACCTATCCCACATTCTCCAACTCCTTCAGGGGTGTGGGCTGCACTGAGCTTTCAGGAAATCACTATGGACTAAGAAGTATCCCGAAATGCAAAATTCTTTCCCATCTGGCAACTGAAAAATGATACTCAAAGATTGTCCCAAAGTGTCCCCCAGGTTGTTCAAAATTCAGCCGAGCCGCTGAGCCACAAATCCCTCAAAGCGCAAATGTCTTTGTGTACAGATAGTAGTTGACTGCTTGGGAAATCGCTTTAACCTGCGCTTGAAAAGGAACCTTTCACGTTGAAACCCCACGTGGTGATTAATGTAGCTATTTCCATTCCTTGCAGAGCACAGTATGTTCAAAAGGATAATTAGCACAGCAAGGAGTTCTACACCTCAATACGGCCTCTGCAATGCAGACATTTTAGCTATATATTACAGTGCAGCTCCCCCGCCCCCCACAAAAAAATAATAATGAGAGGCAGATACTCATAAACCATCAAAGTATTCTTTTTTACAAAATAGCTACAGACAGTGTAGACAGCGCTCGGCCATTATATAAATATCGGTGTGATGACAGAGTCGCTTGTTTTCTGAAAGATTTTCAGAATAGAAAACAGCCTTCTCCTGATCCTTGTGTCAGAACCTTCAGAATTAAGTGCAGCTCATATTGTCATTCAAGTGACAAGGAAGCAATGTGGTCATGTTTCTTAGCCGTGGGGATATTTCAAATCGTACTAACTGCACAATACGAAGCGCAGGATGGCCGTGATGTTTGCATCACAATATGGCACAGGGCTGATTCACATATGCATGGGCATTGCACAGCACAATGGCACTGGATGAGGTACAGCTGGAAGCTGACATCATTGAAATGTGTGTATGAAAGCAGGTTTTTGCAACCACAGTTATGCATTTGGATACACATCTGCAGTGCCATGCTTGTCCTGGCTTAATTGAACAGGCTGCATGCATAACTAAATTCTGAATCAAGAGAGTTGGCTCAGGTGCTAGGCCTGGAAGTGGTGATGGGTTGGAAGAGTTTTCAATAAGATATATGATCATCAGGGATTTGGGGGTAGCCATGGGAGCAGTCTTGAGTTGTGTTTTAGACCAAGGTTTCCCAAACTTGGGTCTGTAGCTGTTTTTGGACAACAACTCCCATCACCCCTTGCTAGCAAGACCAGTAGTCTGGGGTGATGAGAAGTGTAGTCCAAAAACAGCTACAGACTCAAGTTTGGGAACCCATTTAAGTACCCGAAACTGATGCTCTTCTTGCTGATGCTTCCTCTTTCACTTTTACGTACCTTTCTAGGGGGAGAAAAAGGTGAGCAGGAGGCAATGAGCAGGAGGTCGGACTAGAGGTTTTGTAGTCTCCAGGGAAAATTTGCAGAGGCACCATCACATTGTGGTAACAACCCCAACCTAGACATACCAATGATCCCATAAAGCAACTTCCTATTTTCCTAAACCAACACAATTTTAAGAGCCACAGAAACTAGCCATGACATTGCATTTCTTTAAATTCCAAATTATTGAAAAAGGTGCTCACAACATTGCTCACTTTTTGGTCCTGGCCACTTTTAACAGAACCCCTCACAGAACCCCAAAGAAGCAATATTCACTTATGAGGCCGCCTCCAATGCTGTACAAACCCATAAACCGCTCGCATGATGCCAGAAGCTGAATATTCTGTCATATCTTTACCATATAGCAGTGAAGTCAGAACATTTTTAGACCTACCTCGGAGCTTCCAGAACTTTCCTTCAGAAACTTCAAGCTGACTGGAGTGATTGGTTGCTTCATAAAAGACATTTGCTTCCTGTGCAGCAGGAAAATGCTTACTCATTTTTGGAGAAAGTAAGTGAAAACTGCCTCAAGAGGGGGTGTTCATCAGTTTCTTGCTAGTAAAGCTGACATGATTGCCTCTTTATCTGCTGATATTACTTTGCACCTGAAAAGATGAAAATGTAAATGACACATTTTGCAAAAGTACATTTTCAGAAGAACCTGGCGCTCTACTTGGGATATGCCTACATTTTCCTTAATCTGTTCAAGGGGGCCAGGAATTGGTAAAGCAATATCCACTATTGGTCAGGCAATTTGACAATGAGATGACACATTCTGCAGTTTCTAAAATGAGTCTGAAATCCAAATACATTTTTTCCTCATGCAGACAGCGCTTCCAGTTTCTGATTTACAGATGGGGGAAAACTCAGCCATGGCTGATGATGAAGCAGGTGCTCAAACAAAGTTAAAAGGCTTTCTGCATGCTTATTTCCCCCCCCCCTATTATAAATGATCATAGCTGCCAAGTTTTCCCTTTTCTCACGAGGAAGCCTATTCAGCATAATGGAAAATCCCTTTTAAAAAGGGATAACTTGGCAGCTATGATAAATGATTCCCCAGAATTGTTAAACATTTAATAAACATTATTTTAAATAAATGATCCCCCCAATTGTCCCTTGCTCATGTTGCCATAATGAAAATATTTTAGTAAAGCACTTCAGACAAAAATATAATTATAAAGCAAGGCATTGTTAATTCTGTGTACTGCACCAATTAGGGCACATGTCCCCCCCACCCATTTGTTGTTGTATCTAAATTTTCATCAGACCCAGCCCAGGGATGATGGAATTGCCCATTCAGATATTGCTGAACTACAACAGTTTTATCTATTGCAAGGTAATTCATACATTCTTCTCTGTGGATTATGTGTGTGTTTAAAAAGTTAAATACATTATAATGGGAATAAATGTTCGCCCTACACAGGGCTTTATTTTGCAATTTGAGAAGCCCTTCCTTAATATCAGTTGTCATGTCCCACCTATACACTATGCATAGGCAATTTGATTATGATTCATTATGGCTAAATTGTGTTAAGTGTTTGATAGTTAGCCAGACCATAGCTATCACCCTGTCGTAAACCTTAACAAGATAAAATTCCCATCCCAGCTGTTCATTTCCTACAGGTATGTGTCAGAAAAATCTCTGAAAATTTACAATGCAATTCTATGCATGCACACTCAGAAGTAAGTCCCTCTATGCTTTACTCCCAAGCAAGGGTGTATAGGGTTGTAGCACTCTGGATTTTCAGGTTGCAAACACATTGCAGCCTGTATTCAACTGGAGCAAGGAGTTTGGACAGACTATTAGTGGGGTAGGAGAGCTGAAAAATAATGCCAATATATTTCACATCTACCAACCAATGCGCTCCTTTGATTTCAGATAGCACATGGGTAGAAGAGTCTAAAAAGCCCAGGGCACAAATTATCATAGCCCTCTTAGTTTGGTTAAAATTGAATACACACTTCTAGAGTTAGCACTAAATATATTACTTTTGGTAAATGAGCCACCATAGCCATGAAAATTTGTGTCCCAGGCTTCTTAGACTTGTCTACCCATGTACTATCTGAAACCCAAGAGATGCACTGGTTGTCAGATGTCAGCTTTTTTCAGCTCTCCTAGCCCACTATATAATTTACTCTAATTCCTCTTTGATGATCCTTTGAAAGATGCATGTGGCTTTCCTTTGCAACAAACGAAACAAAATACCCTGTGCTTCACAGAAGGCTTGTACAATAATGACAACAAGTTTTGGGGGGCAGTGCAAAAAGAGAGAGAGGAAACACATCATATCCAGTCTTCTTACATCTTGGCTTATGCTTTTCAGAGCCTGAAACCATCCTGGCCCCAAACAACCCATGATCCAAAATCATGACCACAAAGCAGTGATTGCGTACAGTGGTTCCTCTGGTTAAGAACTTACATAATTCATTCCGGAGGTCCGTTCTTAACCTGAAACTGTTCTTAACCTGAGGCACTACTTTAGCTAATGGGGGCTCCTGCTGCCGCCGTGCCACCGGAGCATGATTTCTGTTCTCATCTTGAAGCAAAGTTCTTAACCCAAGGTACTATTTCTGGGTTAGCGGAGTCTGTAACCTGAAGTGTTTATAACCTGAGGCATTTGTAAACCAAGGTACCACTGTACTTTTTAACTAGGAAGTAGACTTCCACTTTGATAAGATGCCCACGTTCCCCAGCAAGAGGATATAATTAGACAACACTTTAAATGCTCATTCATTATAGCGGCACAACCAGAATCATTTTATCAACTTCCTGGGAACATGGCGGAGTTGCCTAAGATCCCATTCAACATAGTTAAAAAATTGAATAAGGTGGAAATGTGGGCCTCTATAATACAAAAACAGAGTTCATTTTATTAAGTGTATTACAACTGTATCCCATCCCTCCTCAGGGAAAAATTGTTATCCATTCTATAACCCTGTGAGGTGGAAAGCTTTGTTTTGTAAGGAAGCTAAGAGGGTGCTTGTGAAACATGCACCACTTATAAATGCCATCTCCAACTCCTCGAAAGATTCCATCAACCATGTCTCTGAAAATTTTTACACATCACTTGGGAAGACAGGTGAACTAATGCCATTGTACTATATGTAGTATAGTACACCAAAAATGTAGTATAAACACCAACAACTGGGAAACACTGGCTTGCGAATGCTCCAATTGGAGAATAGCCTTTACCAAAGGTGTCATGCGCATTGAAGATGTTCGATCTCAGGACGGAAGGGAGAAACATGCTAAGAGGAAGGCACGCCTGGCATACCCTCACCGTGATCAACTCCCACCCGGAAACCCCCACTGTGTAATGACATGTGGATCATGAATTGGCCTCCACAGTCACTTACGGACTCACTGTTAAGGCTGTGTTCATGGAAGACAATCTTTCTTGGTAAGAAGAAGAAGAAGAAGAGGAGGAGGAGGAGGAGGAGGAGGAGGAGGAGGAGGAGGAGGAGGAGGAGGAGGAGGAGGCATTTGGATTTGATATCCCGCTTTATCACTACCCGAAGGAGTCTCAAAGCAGCTAACAATCTCCTTTCCCCTCCTCCCCCACAACAAACACCCTGTGAGGTGGGTGGGGCTGAGAGACTTCAGAGAAGTGTGACTAGCCCAAGGTCACCCAGCAGCTGCAGGTGGAGGAGCGGAGACGCGAACCCAGTTCCCCAGATTACGAGTCTACCGCTCTTAACCACTACACCACACTGGCTCTCAGAGAAGAAGAAGTTCTCTGTTCTCAGATCAGGTTTAAGAGTGATGCTAGCTGGCACATTTTCTGTAGCTCCTCATGCATCTTTCATTGAACACCTGAAGAGGTCTATAGTCTCCTCCAAAAATCCAATTCATCAACGTTGTGAATGGAATCATTAAAATAAGGAGGCTTTTCCCAGGTCAACTGACTATCTTGTCTCATGTATTAGCCCTTCAGTCCCCTCACATCAACAATCAATGCAAGAAGGTGGTGAGTAGTTAAGCACTTTTTGACCCTGGCAAACTGAAAATAACCATAATCACAGAAGTGCCACATTTGGCACACACTCCCTATGTAAAATGAAGCCTATGACCTTTAGTGGATTGCATCACAAGGAGTGGTAGGGAGAGTCACAGGAGGAGAGGAAGTGCGACTGCATAGGAGACAAGCAGAGATGGTGAATTGGAGTCAACATCTGGAGAGCCACCAATTCACCATCTCTGCTTGTCTCCTATGCAGTCGCACTTCCTCTCCTCCTGTGACTTCCATAAGTCCCAGGCAGCATGGCCAATAGGGTGGAGGGTGGAAGACCACAGAGTCCCCAGCCCTGCTGCAAAGAGTTAGAATTTGGGTCTGAAAGGTTCCCAAATTAGGCTAAAAGTCCTAAACATACCAAGGAGAAGGCATGGAGCAGAAATTCGATTCAGATCACATTTAAAGCCATGGCCTACATAATCTGCATTTCCCAAAACAATACTCAAATAAAATACAGCCACCCTTCAAAATTCACACTTCTCCAAATTTTGCAATGCAGCTCTGCAGCCTAGGAGTGTGTACCAAAATGCATATACCAAGGTAAAATGTGCACAAAAATGTATTTATGTGTGAAAATAACTTACAGAAATGCAATTAATTAGGAGAGATTTCTTCAGGGGGGAAACCACTGTGTATATTAGGCAAAATTACATGTAAAATGTGTATTAGAAGATATTTGCACTAAAATGTGATGAATTTTCATGAGGAAATTAAAAAAAAATACAAACTGCTAGAGGAAAAATAAGAAACAGAGAAACAGAAATAGACACATTTGCAAGTAGATAAATAGGTACCGCTCCGGCGGGAAGGTAAACGGTGTTTCTGTGTGCTGCTCTGGTTCGTCATAAGTGGCTTAGTCATGCTGGCCACATGACCTGGAAGCTGTACACCCGCTCCCTCGGCCAGTAAAGCGAGATGAGCGCCACAACCCCAAAGTCGTCCACGACTGGACCTAATGGTCATGACTCCCTTTGCCTTTACCTTTTAGTAGGAAAAAAGCCCCATTGAGCACAGTTGGATTTCTATGTAAACATGCATGGGGTAGGGCTGTTAACAATTGCAGTCATGCAACTCTTTGCCGATGCTTTTCTAACCAGTTAGTTTTACACATAAAATCCTCTTCCAGTTACATAATTTTTTAGCATTGTAGGTGCATTAGTACATAATTTACTGTGAACTCACAACCAATGACTGGTTGAATTATACACAACGGTCACTGGGCATTTGAAGCAGCAAACTTGCCGTACATGAACAGAAATACATTTGATGGGACCCGGCATTTTTCCAAGGGAAATATAATGGATCATAACAGTTTTCTGAAAGCTTTATTATTCTGTACTATGACTGGCTATGCAGTCAGTTCCATTTATTTAAAAGTACACTGGAACCAAATCTGCAGGCATTTAAAGAAGTTAAAGCAGATTACATAAAATGAGAGGAGCAAAGTACTTAGAAGTCAGCCTAAAATTATTGTCTTTAGAAGTTTTCAAACTGAGACTCAGCATTTCTTTCAGTAAGTCAAAACTATTATTTCTCCCCAGCTATCTGGCATCTTCACTGTTTCAACCAATTTCTTCCTATTGATCAGAATTAAATCTAGAACAAGGGTTGCTATTTCATTTCATTTCATTTTATTATAGTTGGTGTATTTTGTTCCTTCCTATTCCCCTTTTCTTTTCTTTCTTTCCTGCCTCTTTCTTTCATTATCCATCCACTTTACCTGGCTGGCAGCAGGATTCAAACAGGAGTCTTTCTCAATCCTACTTGGAGATCCTAAGGATTGTATTTAAGACCTTTGGCATGCAAAATTGATCAACTGAAGCTCTCAAAGCCCTGGCATTGTTAACTATGCTGCACAATACCTGCCACTCCTAGATAAGATGGTTTGCACCTGTGATGGCTGAGAATCAGGACTGGGGAGGACCAAAGGGAAAACCAGGAAGCAGGATCAAGTCAGAAATCAGGACCAAATAGAAGGTGGAATAACCAAGGACACAGGAACACTGCAGAGCTCAGGAAGACAATGTGGCTCACACAAGGCTTAGCTGGAAAAGGAATCTCTTTACATTTCATCCTTCCCAGAAGAACCTAGTGGTTAACCTGTGTCAGCCTAGTGCAGGGGTCTGTAACCTGCGGCTCCAGAGCCGCATGTGGCTCTTTTACACCTTTGCTGCGGCTCCGGAGCGGATACGAGGGGAGGAGGCCTCCGAGCCATGCGGCGGCGCCCGCCACGCCCGCCAGACGCGTGCGCTGTGCAAAAAGGACGCAAGGTGACGTTAGCAGCCCGGGGAGCGTGGTTGGCCCCCTCCCTGCATCAGCCCCTCCCCGCCACATTTCTGCAGCCAATAGGCTCACGGGGGGCGGGGGCGGAGTTATTATTTTTTTTAAACAGGCGCGCTTCTTCCCGCCCAGCAGTAGAAAAGGCTTGCGGGCTCGGAGCGCGTGTTTGCTGCTGCTGCTCCTGCCTGCAGCCTACCTGTGGCCTCCTGCCGGCCTGGTCAGGAGATTGAGGTAGATGTATTAATCAATGGGTTGATTCAATATGAGGAAATTTTATAAGTTCACTTGATGGGAGCAACACACATGAAACCATACAGGTGTCCTAATAAGGGAGTCAGAGTTTTCCCATTCCCAGTAATCAAGGCATCCCAAACTCATAAGGCAGTGGTTGCTGGTGCCCATTCCCAGTAATCAAGGCAGCCCAAACTCAAAGTTATTTTTATAATGACGAGGATGACATTGGGCCCTCATTATTAATTATTATTTACATCAGGCACTGATTATGATTTATGGTACACTGGGGCCCTGATTAATTTTCTACGGCATTTTGGGGCATTGATTATTGGGCATAGCAAATTTTGCTATGGGGCCCTCTGATTTCTAATTACGTCACTGTTTTGCAGCTCCCAGTTAATTTTTTTTCTTCGGAAATGGGTCCAAGTGGCTCTTTTTGTCTTAAAGGTTGCAGACCCCTGGCCTAGTGGCTGAAGAAAGGGGTCACCTACAGTTCAGAAATTCACTATATGTGGCAGCCACACATAGATCCAGCAACTCCTGAAACTGAGAAATGTTGTGTCGGAAAACAGCCTGAAACATCAGCAAGAATGTGTTGCACTGATAGCACTACCCAGTGCTAGCAGTCACTGCATAACTAGTGTTGCAGCTGTTAGGATCTCTTACACATGAGTAGGACCCTGGCAGAGACACATGCCTGACTGGCATGTTCCTTCCCTCCTGGTCGATCGTTCAGGAGCTTCAAAAGCTTTCTTCAGCCTGAACATCACAGTGACTGATGCCAACTGACATCAGCACACTTACGGATCTGCAGAGTTTGCGCAGTTGGGTAACAGAACTCAGTAGCTCAGCATTTGGCTAATCTACATTTATTTACACATAAACACACAGAGCACTGCAACATGGCTCCCTCTCACTCTAGCATCAGGCAGCAAAGAGGAAAGAACAAAGGACAACAGTCCCACTTCAGGAAAGAAACACAATAACACAAACATCCTGTCTTCGTCACTTCCCACTGTGGAATGTAAACATACACTGTCATGTGACAGACAACAATCCCATGAATGCAAACACGGGGAATGAATCTCCAGCAGCAGCTGCCACTGCCAAGGAGACAATTACTATGGTAACTGCTGCGTCACAGCATGAGCCTATCACAGTGGTGTGATTCAACGATGCTGGACCATTTGAAGCTGAATTTCTTTCAACCTTATTTAATTTATTTACTTATGAAAATATGTATTTATTTATCTATTTATTTTATATACTGATATATTTATTTCATTAAAAATATATAGGTGGTTTACAAAAATACATAAAACCATACAGTAACCATATTGGTTGCCATCTGTCTCAGAAGACAATAGGGGAGTGCGCCGTCGGGCATTGTTGGAGAGTTCCAGCACCTGCTGTGGCTATAGAAGAGAGACATGTTTTATTGCAGCTGGGGCACATGAAGGCATCTGGTTGTGCTGATACAGGTGTACCCTGGCATTTCTTCTTTCTGTGCCCCTCCCAGCAGTTATTACTCCTCTGGTCACTGCTGTGGATGCACAACCTGATTGTCTCCAGGCACTGTGGTCATCTGCAAGGGATTCACACATGGCAGGGCTGGTGTTGCCAGCCTTTATGTCACATTTGCAGCCACCTTTGTAATGAAAAATTGTGTTGCCAGTGGGTCTGGTGCCTGAAGCCAGCTCCCCATAGGACATGTCCTTGGAGATCCTGCCATCTTCCATTCCGTGGGCATGACCAAGCCAGCGAAGATGTCGCTGAGACAGGAGTGTGAATATGCTGGGTATGTGGGCTTTGCACTGTGATGCCCAAAATCTTCCTGACGCAGCGTATGGAAAGTGTTGAAGCATCGCTCCTGGTGGTGTAAGTTGCCCATGACTCACTTCCATAAAGCAGCATGCTCAACACGCAAGCCTGGCAGACCTTCATTGGTCATCAGCATCACATTCTCCCATACCCTTTTGGAGATGCGAGCCATCTTCTTTCATCTGAAGATTCCCAGGGTGGATGGACAAAATTGGATACTGTGGCTTGCAACCCAGTTTCAAAAATGTGATTTCAGACCCAAAGCCATGAGAACGTTGGTTTCTTTGTTTTGACATATTTGATATGTATCAGTGTCCCAGAAAATATTGGGTTGGATCCAGAGCCACACTTTGGAACCACTGAAATCAATGAGACTTAATGAGTAAAACTGATTTAACAGAACCTAAGTGTGACCATCTTACTCTGGATCCAACCCGTTATCTACAGCTCAAAGTTTACATCTGAAGTGCACAAGGGAAGGTAGCATTGGATGGCATTTTAAGGCCCATGGGGATGTGTTTACCTTTAGGGCACTAGAGATAAGATGCAGCCACTCATCCACCAGCTCAGTTCAACTTATTGAAAGCCTAAGGAAGGAGTCTTGAAGAATGACAGCCCCAGCAGCTCACTCAAACAGCATTAGAAACAAGGCATCCCTGACTGGCCAAAACAGGACAGCAATTTATCAGGCCAGTTATCAGGAAACAGGGACTGCCTCTTGTAAATAGGAATAGTCAGAGTGCATGTTGTCATAAATTACAACTGCTTTGGTTTAGTTATGCTGATTAATAGCCGAGATAAAAGCTGAGCCCTACCCTGGTACAGCAGTAAACCTGTCAATTAAGATAAATGCTTTTTTATGTCCCTGTAGAATGTTTTGTTCATACCAGGTAACAGCAGTTGTGAAATGTGATAAAAGAAAGATTAGAAATAAAGAGAGCATGTGGTGCCGTACTGTTTTAAGAGACTCTTCCAAAACTAGATTCCCCCCCCAAGGTGTTGTTGGGACACCGATTACCATCAGCTAACATGGCCAATAAAGGTTGTACAACTCTTGACAATATTATTGGGAGGGCACCAGGTTGGGGACAGCTGTTTTGAAACATTTTCAATGGATCCTCATCATTTTTATTGGGTGACTTGATCATTTTTATTGGGTTTTTTAAATAACAAATTTAACAAAAGAAAAATGGAGAGAGAACATTAATTTTTTTTTAAAAAAAACCCCATCATCTCCCATTATGAATACAAAATCAATGCATTCATCTTTAATTTAAATTGATATTAGTAATCTAAATGTGCAAACAGGTATCCACCAGAAATTGGTAGTAGTAAGAAATGTGTTTTAATGTCGGCAGTGAGATCCTCAGACCATTGTGCAATAGGTGGTGGGTTTTATATCCATCCAGGCTCGAAGTATAGGTCTCTTAGCAACCATAAGGGCTCACAAAATCCACTTTTGTTCTCCTGCTGTTAACCCCCATACTACAAGAATGTAATTTAAAAGTACACGACAAACTGCAAACATCAAGGTTCTCATCAATACAAAAATTGATACAGATAACATCAGACCAAGAAAAATATATCACTGACATGCCCAAATCACATATCTTAAAATCATAGAACTGTAGAGTTGGAGGGGTCATCTAGTTCAAACCTCTGCATTTGATGAATGTCCAGAATTATACCTCAGGAAAGACTGGAGCCACTGTATAACAATAATCCCAGTATCACCTGCCACAAGGCAATCCAGAGGGATACCATACACATTTCTCCATGCCATCAGTTTTCATTTACTTTTGATAAGAATTTGGAAATAGTCCACATTCCAGTGAAATTAATGGCCAACCACCACAATATTAATGCTTCTGGATTACAACTTTTGTGAAGGTGCCATTAAATAGAACAATATATTGGTGGGTTACTGTTGCAGCCATAAATATATGTACCTATGTGGAAAAATTAATCTCTGTGCAGATAGGGTGAAATTGGAAATTATTGTTTAAAGAATGAACAACATCTGGGCAATACAGATTGATTCACTGCACTCAAGCAAATATTTAACAGTGAATGTTTTTGTATCCCTGCCAGGGCTATGGCGCTCCTCTGCCAATTCATAAACAGATTAATAGATAGGGAAATATTAAATTTTGGGAAATGTAGATATGCCAGGCAACACTTTAGCCTTCATTTCATGTTTAATTTCTTAATCTCAAATAGTTTAGAATCAAAATTCTGCTGTTGACAGCACAATCCTATACATGTCTATTCAACCTAAGTCCCACTGTGTTCAACAGGGTAGATGTGCTCCTGGGTAGATGGGTATAGGACTGCAGCCTGAATTCCCCAAATACCTGCAATACTAAGGGCAATTATAGGAAGGGGAAAGTCACATTTATGCTCTCCAATATGCCTACCATATGCAAATTGACCAGTAACTACCTCCATCACAGCATACAGATAAGGTAAAAGAAAAATCAAAGGGAGCTTAACTAATCAGTTTCCTGCTATCAGGAAGTAACAGCTGGAGAAATATAATGCCCTAAGCTTTTAACATCACTGAGATGATGTGATCTTATCTGATGGGTCTGTCAAACTGATTTCTGGTATATTGAACTTTTTAAGAAGCACACCAAAAACTGATAGAACGGTTTTGATGTAAGCTCATAGGATTCTATATCTTCAGAGGTAAAGAAAGGTTTAACTTTCACAATTCTTTGCTGGAACAGAGAAAGTTCACACGGTCAGACTCTAAAGCGCAGCTCTGACTCTCTGAATGAGTTTTGATTTTATGAAAATAAACCAGGGCCCCATTTCTATTGTAACTTTTTTGCTGACGTCGATCTACCAACATGTGTTCCAAATGTTATTACCTAAATAGAAGAGTGCCTGGGAAGCCCAAGAGGTATATCACACAAAAGGTGAAATAAACTCAGACCACCTCCACCAAATATATGGAATTCAAAAAATGGTTCATTTCTCAGCTATTTTTCACTACCAGTACTAGCAAAGAGAAATGTTTGATCTAGTCCTTGGTTGGTACTAAACATTGCTGCTGATTGTTAGAAGACCTGTGCATGTATATAACCCTTTCCCACCCAGCGCACCGCAATGGGGATGAGAAGACCCCATCCCAGTTCAGGGAGTCGGGAGGGGGCATGGCATAGATTAGGTCCACCAACTCTAGATTCCTCATCACTATATTGTATCTTGTAGCATTTAGTCTACGGTGAATTAGCTTTACCCGGGGCTGCTGTTTTCTGTCCCCAACTGATACTGAAAAGTAGGTGGCACATTGGTTACAATTTTGGCAAATCTGTGATTCGTTTTAATGAACTGCCTCTAGTCATTGCTAGTCAAGTAGGCACAGAATAAGGATAAATGCAGCAGTTGCCTCATAGAGAAAGATTGAGTCAGTATGGAATAGCAGAAACGATATTAAACTAGGATTGAGGAGACCACAGTTCAAATCCCCACTTGGCCAGGAAGCTCACTGGGTGACCTTCAGCTTGTCACTATCTCTCAATCTAACCTACCTTGAAGGGTTGTTCTGAGGACAAAATTGAAAAAATCATGGGTACTGCTTGGGGTCCCCTTGAACAAAGGAGATAAGAATAGTTACACAGCTACAGTCTGTGCACAAGAAAAAAATCAGGATCAGACAGGTATTTAAGTAGCAGTGTCAGAAAGAAATTTTAGGCTGTGTGTGAGCACTTGATGTTTTTTCTAGAAAATTCTCCATCTAGAACCTTGTCAATGGAACATGCTCCGGAGCAGTCCCCCAGCCTAGAAATTATATCCCTAGTTTAATTTCCTGCCAACGTGCTTCTTCCTTTGCAATCTTTTTTATATTTGTTAAGGACATCCAATAATCACAAAAACCTGGGTCACGTACACAGCAAACTTAACAGCACACTCCCATCAGCAATGAATCGAGATATAATCCTAACTATTTATTGAAATACTCGTTGCATACCCTGCCAAAGGCTTCCTCATTGTTGCTGCTGTTACTACGATTCATTTGGTGAAACTGCATTGTCCAGATCTAGTTCTTACGAATAGGTACAATTCTTGTCATTTGCACAGGTTGTGATAGAAGGAGCCTGCAGACAAATGTGGCCAGACTCCTGTCAATTATTTCGTAATTTACTGGCCTGTAACTAGACTTAATTTGGCTCCATTTATATACCTGATCTTTTCACAAGTGACAAGGTGTCTCTTCCTATCAATCTAATGAACCTATATGCCGCACTTATTTATATAACTTACTAACTAAATCTCCAGTGAGACAGATAAATGACAGATAGGAAAAACTCAAAAATCTGCAAGGAAAAAGAAATAGAAAATATTGTATCATGGCTTATAAATCCATTAGGATTCATGCTGAATCCTAATTTTGATGTTTGGTGTCAGTAATGCAAACCTTTTGTCTTCAGGCCATTTCAATTTACAACTCATTTAAAAGCATAAGTCGATCCCAAGATCTTGCAGCCTATAGTTCTTGGTGCCTTGTAGAGAAACAGAAACACAAGTCACTGCTCAAATGGATAGTGAGGGACTTATGGGGCAGCAATGATTTTGCTTTTGAGCTGTTACTTCTGTAGCAGAACATATGAATGGCACCTTCCATAAAGTTGGGAAAGTCTGACAGCTACAAAAGAGGAAACACAGAAATACATGGGTGTCTGCTATACTGTCTCTTGATGCATAACAAAAATATATATGATGGCTTTACAATGTTTAACATTAGGAAGCCTCTGATTTAAAAGGGCCACTGTTGGCACTGAAAGAACAGAAGGAATTTTTGCTTGCACATGGATGGGGGTCCTTGATTTCTGCCCATTCCTCCCTTCTTGAATCACATGTGTGCTTTGCAAAAGGTCCCCTGGTCCTCAGTTGTAGTGATACAGAGCTGTAGCATGGGGGGAAAGAGGAAGGAAATCCCCATTATACACACAGGCCTCTACTCACGCCTCTCTAGATCCAAGGACGTGTGTGTACATGCATGTGTACATATGTGTAGAACTTAGCTTCCAATCATTGCTCAACTGTAAATTCCTAAAGTAGCCTTGGAAAAACTATTGCACCTCAGCTTCAGCTTCCCATCAGTAAATACAAAGGGTACTGCTGCTCCAGGGAACTTCACATACATCCTCAACCCAAAGAGAGAGGCAGCATTGTCATTTTTTACAGGACTGTCAGTTCAGGATGGAGGGGGAAATGAAGACCTTCCTCAACCTAGAGACACACAGCACACCATTCTGCATACTTTACCTCTGAGTGTTGGAAGACAGGACATTTCCTCCACAATCCTGATATGGAGATTCATGAAGCTGCCTTGTACCAGGTCAGATTTTTTGTTTACCTAGGGCAGTAGTATCTACTCTGGGCTGCATCAATAGGAGTATAGCATCTAGATCAAGGGAAGTAATAGTACCACTGTATTCTGCTCTGGTCAGACCTCACCTGGAGTACTGTGTCCAGTTCTGGGCACCACAGTTCAAGAAGGATACTGATAAGCTGGAACATGTCCAGAAGAGGGCAACCAAAATGGTCAAAGGCCTGGAAACAATGCCTTATGAGGAACGGCTTAGGGAGCTGGGTATGTTTAGCCTGGAGAAGAGAAGGTTAAGGGGTGATATGATAGCCATGTTCAAATATATAAAAGGATGTCATATAGAGGAGGGAGAAAGGTTGTTTTCTGCTGCTCCAGAGAAGCGGACACGGAGCAACGGATTCAAACTACAAGAAAGAAAATTCCACCTAAACATTAGGAAGAACTTCCTGACAGTAAGAGCTGTTCGGCACTGGAATTTGCTGCCAAGGAGTGTGGTGGAGTCTTCTTCTTTGGAGGTCTTTAAGCAGAGGCTTGACAGCCATCTGTCAGGAATGCTTTGATGGTGTTTCCTGCTTGGCAGGGGGTTGGACTTGATGGCCCTTGTGGTCTCTTCCAACTCTATGATTCTATGATTCTACTCTGACTGGCAGCCGTTCTTCCAGAGCTCTGTTAGTCAAAGGCCTTTCCCATCTTCTGTTACCTGATGCTTCAAACTGAGGATGCCTGGGCATGAACAAACCTGGACTCTTTCATACGCAATGCATGGTATCAGTACCATAATCCATATGTAGAAGCCTGGTTCTCTGTACAGATCATTCTTACTGGATCAGGGTGATATCTGTAGAGCTCCTAAGACAGGCAATGAATCTTGTTTTGCTGCTTGAGGTGAAATGGGATGAGCGACTCTGCCCTGCCGCCTCTCCCACCACCACCACACCTGCTGCTGCCACCACCATCGCTGACACTGCCCACTCTGCTGCCGCTATGCACCCTGTCAATTTTAGGCAAGAGTGCATTGATTTCAGGCAAGCTCTTTCACAAAATGGGTGTGATCTTGCCCAAAATTGGTACCACTGGCAGCAGCATTTGTCCAGCACTGGCAGGGCACTTACAGGAGTGCCACCTGGGGGGCTTGTGCCACCTGAAGCAGTGGCCTCACTCTGCCCAGTGACTGGCCCAGCTCTGTCCTAAGGCTATGGTTCTAAGCTCGCCCACCTCGGAGCAAGTCCCGTGGCAGTTACTTTAATCATAGTCAATCAGGATCATAATAAAATAAATTGGTATTTCAACAGTGTTTCTGATACAATCCCTTGCATGCCTCCTCAGAAGTAAGTCCCTCCGAGGTCACTCATGCCTAGAACTGCACTGTAAAAATTCTACTGAAATGCTGTTTTATTTTGTTGTGATACTGATTGGAAATGATTTATGGGATTACCATCTCAAGCCCAGAGCAATTACACAGACCAGTGGAGGGATTGCATTAACCTCATCTAGGGCCATGCAGAATACTGAACACAATTGTATGGACTAATTTAACAGTTTGCACGTCAACGTATTTGTGCATGTATTTGTTGCAAACCTTCAGAATCTTGGCACCGTCTCTCTTCCACACAGGTCAAATGGTGGGCTGTCGTTTTAATTACTTGAAAACATGCTCCTAGGCAAGAGTGCAAAATAATATTCTGTGTAACTAAGTGACTCTGTCAACTCTCTCTCTCTCTCTCTCTCTCTCTCTCTCTATATATATATATATATATATAGATATATACAGTGTGTGTGTGTGTGTGTGTATCAACCCCAAGGGAAAATAATATAGTAAGCCAGAACTTTGCATCATACTAAAGTATAAAAATCAGTGAAACCAACAAGTAGGGGCCCCTTCAAACATGATTTTATTATGCATTCATGATTATTTATATTCATGGTAGTATCGAGGCAGTTAGACATTATCTTGCTTTCACTACTAAAAGTGCCTACAAAGCTTTTGAGGACATACTGCTTCATATCCAATAAGTGCACGTCCTGTAAAGGTAACGGTAAATGTATCCCTGACCTTTAGGTCCAGTCACAAACGACTCTGGGGTTGCGGCGCTCATCTCGTTCTATAGGTCTAGGGAGCTGGCGTTGGTCCACAGACAGCTTCCGGGTCATGTGGCCAGCACGACTAAGCCGCTTCTGGCGAACAAGAGCAGCACACAGAAACGGCGTTTACCTTCCCATCGGAGTGGTAACTATTTATCTGCTTATACTTTGACGTGCTTTCAAACTGCTAGGTTGGCAGGAGCTGGGACCGAACAACGGGAGCTAACCTCGTCGCGGGGATTCGAACCGCCGACCTTCTGATCGGCAAGCCCTAGGCTCTGTGGTTTAGACCACAGCGCCACCCATGTCCCTTGCATGTCCTGTAACTCCCCTTGAAATCCTGTAACTTTTATACCACAAATGTTCCACATGAGGGGGTCCGCTCTTTGTGTATAAGAGTGCCCCTACACACAGCAATAATCTTGTTAAATACTGGAGAAGCATCACAGAGCTACTAATAAAGCAGAATTATATATGGACAGTCTAGTGTAAATCCACCACAAATGCACTACTGTATTTGCAAAATATACCCACCAAAACAAAACAAAACACCATTCTGGAGGGACCTGAAAATGACTGCAGGAGATACTAGTCTAAAGGGACCCTTTTAAAGAAGAATTCATTATTAGCATTAACAGCTGCAGTTGAATCAATAGTTTATGTAATGTCATATGACATAAGAGTGCCTGAAGGTCAAACTCTGAGGGCACAATTTTCTTCCGAGAAGCTGTGGAGGTATGAAACACTTTTTTTCCCTCCCTTTCCTATTAGGCCCCCTCCCCACAATGGCTTTTTCTCCACGGGGATTTAAATTTCAATAGAGGGAAGCTGCTTGGCGGGACAATAAATGGTTAAACACATCTCCTTTCCCCCTTCTTTTGCTGCTACTCTAATCTCAAGTTTTCTCTCCGGAATTTGTTTTTCAGTTTCCCAAGGGGGGAATCAGGATAATATTACACACTTCTACATTCACTTTGGCTGTGAGCAGCAGCATCACTTACGTTCTTACCAGTCTGAGCGATTTCATTGTAAATTGGGGAGATTTTAGTGGATTAATTTTCTTGTTTTCAATAGATCAGTTATAATATATCTGATAATCCCTTGACTAAATAACAGAGACCAATCATTAACAATTTATTATTCTTGTAAGGGATCATGTGGCCCATTGCACACCCTCCAACGTTGAAACATGAAAATAGGGACTGTTTCTGGAATGTACTTATGCACAATCAATGTCCATAAAAGAAAGTTATAGCAGACAATGAAGGTGCTGGCTTTAATGCACATTAAACTATTTGAACCATTTCAAGTTAAATGAGTCCTGGAATATTCGTTGAAGTAAACCTGAGGGAAGCCAGTGGGACTAAAAGAGTATATTAATATTACTGCTGAGTCATAAGAAAGCCACCTAAAAGCTCATAGCGTGTGACAGTGTGGGAAAGTGGACATCATCAATACAGGCCTAAACAATTTGGGACCCACCAAGCTAAAAGCAGACCACCATAAGGACAGCTGAGATACAGCAGAGTATGAGTAGTTAAAGGAGTAGCAAGTTCCACATTGCAGAAGTGGAATCCAGATTACAGTCTATGGACGCATGTGGTGTGTTTGTCCAGGTATGTATATAAGCTGCTTTCAGCTTGGTTAGTGCCTGGGTGAATTCTTCGCAAGTCATGAGTAATAAGTAAAATAAAACTTATTCTTCATAGCTATTCAGTAAGGATATTCCTAACCACTCAGGATAACATTACATGGGATGGGGGAGGATGGCATATATGTGAGGATAAAGAGCAATGCTGATCATGACTCTTGCTATGCAGAAGAAGAAAAATATTATTAAAACACATTTAAAGACCCTTTGGAACATCAGCGATATGTAGCCACTCCTGATTTGCTGTGTTCTACTGTCCTCCAATGGATGCTCTTGATAATACATTGCTGATCTATAAAACCAGCAAGTTAGAATTTCAGCTTCATGCTTTTACAATGAGCTATAATGCGAGATGGAGCATAGCACTAAACTGAACCCACAGTGTAGATTATTCCTCTTGGACTCTGAGAGTTCTCTTAATTTGAACAAGTGCCAACTGAACATTCATTTCCACAAATAAATGATTAGATTTATATTTTTTAGTCAAATGGGTAAAAAGAAAGCTGTCTGCTAAAGCAGATAGATGTTTAGACTTGATTATCCTGGAGGAAAACACAGAGAAAGCCCTACTCATTCTCTGTGCCTACTGAAATTTTCGAAGCTATCCTTTGCACAGTAGCATTGCTACAGCACAATTTAGCCTGGGGCATACTGTAAATTTGGCATTGAACTGGCAGAAAATACTGATGCTCAATTATTCACCAATATTCTAAAACAGTGACCTATAAGATCAGATCATTAGTCACACCACTTTCTCAGACTGAGTGATCACATTTAGATCTCTCAGAAAACCTTGACAACATTCTTCAGGAAACATTGGGCTTGTGCATTCCCCACTCCTTTGTGTATGTGCCTCAGACTCACACACTTCTTCATTTCATCCTTTCCTTCATAGTTTGGAGCAGTTTTCTATTTCTATTTCAGACATTCAGTTTAAAAGCTAGAATGTCAAATCATAGTTTAATCGTCTGCTTTCTTAACTAGCTATGGTTTTTGCATAGCAGAGTTTCCCAAATTTGGACAAAATTAGAAACGGTGGTTTGTTCCAAACTACAATGGAAACTTTAAATTACCTCCTCATAAGTGAATGAGGAAGAAGAGGGTGAGAAATTGAGCCCAGTGCTCATCCTCACAACCATAAACCATGTTTTGTCATAACATCTGAATCAGGCCGGTGGTGAACACAGTTTCTCAAAGCTCAAACTTTTATAATTTTACATACGCTCAAAAATGTTGCAAAAGACACTAGTTGACTTGGCAACTATATCAATTGAACATGCCCAAGCACCAGCACTTGACCTGAAGGAATTGGTGACAAAATTTGCAAAGGAAAATGAACAGAAAGTGTGGTTTTGATGTGCCTGAAATTGAAATTTTTAGGACTTCAGTTCACAAGATTATTCAAAATTATTTGTGTGTAAAACATTTTCTTTTGTATTTGAGAAAGATAATCAAAGACTGTTGTATTGCTTATTCTTCCAATGTAAAATAAATACAGCAGTTTCAAATTTTGTTCTTTTCAAATTTTTTGCAACCTGTTTTTAAAAACCATAGTTAGCATTTTTTTAAAAGGGGGTGCAAGTAGCTAGCCTTACATAGGGAGTAAAATAACTTGGCACAAGCACTGTGTGGAGGTAAGAGAAAAGCAAAGCCTAGTGGTGTCTCCAAAACACGTATATACACAATTTCGAATATGAATTTGGTATTCATGCATGTATTCCAAACCAGATGCTATTTGCCTGATAGTTATTCTTTGGTTTAGATAATAACCTGAGCCAGAGAAATATTTATTCCAGTCTCTCCTGCCACCACTTACCTGGGAACTGCAGCAGTGGCAAAAAGAAGGCTGTATTTCTTATGCCCTTAGCTCCACATTCTTGGGCCTAAAAAGCTGCAACAGCATTGATACAGCTACCAAGGACCCTGGGAAATTAAATTTCTCCAGAACACACAATGTCTTTAGTATGGCTATATTTGATCAGAAAGATAAAGGACGGGAAGCAAGTTGGAGTGGAATAATAATAATAATAATTAATTCTATTAATTTATATACTAATAAGTAAAATAGTTTTTAGGTGGCTTGCAAAGTATGAAAACAATTACACAAACACTGAACTAAACATATTCATAATTAAAATACACAATAACACAATAGCATTAAAACAGCACAACAGTTGTCAGATTTTCTACTTTGGGAGCTAAGGGAACTTTCCCTGAACATTCTCCAGTTTCATAATTGCTATGCAAATTCCCAACCGAATGAAGAGAGTTTGCCCATCACTGAAAAGGTCTAAGTGTAACACAGTTTGACAGAACTAGAGGGGAGAAGGCAAAATTGATTTCCCTTGCAACTCTCAAAACCAGTAGAGGCTTAGGACTGTAGATGCTCATGCACCATGAGCAGCAAAAAGCATGCTGAATTAAATATATACCTTCTTTAAAAATGAAACTGCCTGAAACCTCACAATTACGAAATCACCACCCATCTTGTAAAGATTTAATTTGCACTGATGCCATATTATTATTACATCACAAAAATAAACTTGATTTGTACAAATGTCCATTGTGGAAAACACACACTCCATGTATATCTTCTAAAAGACCTGATATGGCATTCTGTGCAGCCTTATAAATGTTTGATAGAGTCAGAGTCTACGTATTTCAAGCAGTTGCTTCCCACACCCATCTTCAATGACTAGTCACTAGTGACTGTCAGGAACACAAGGAAGCAAACTCTGATGTCTGCAAGAGTTGTTGCCAATATCTTATTACTGGCTGAGATCACAGCTTCAAATGATAAAACAGAATCATTGTTACATCGTAGAGGAGGCCTTGAGGGGATGGGTACTGTTGCCCTTCCTTTGACGTGCGGAAGGCTGGACAGCATTGATTTCTTTCCAGCATTCTCAAAAACCTAGCTTAGGTGGCTTCACAGGGAGAAAGACAGCCAAATGTTGGCTTCAGTGTGTCTGGGGACAAAAACAATTACGTTGTCTGTACAGAACACCAGCATATGGCAAAGTATTTGTGCTTCATCTATGCACTTTGGACCTTACAAGCTGTTCAAAAAACTGACACTACAGTATTTCTGAAGCTAAGTAGATGCAGTCCAATCAATTTCTTAGATGGGGTACCACTGAAAGCCCCATGTAAGTATTTCTATATGACATATTTAAAGGTTTATACTTTTACATTTGCTATATTGGTGATCTGTAAGTCATGATGGGAATATACTACCCCCAGGATTAGAGATAGCACTCCTCTAAATATCAAAATAATTGGGGGAAACCACTGCGAGAAGCTATTTCCCATGTTCTGCTTTCTGAGTTTTGAATAGGCATCAGTTAGCATATTACAAGAAGTCAGATACTAGGCTAGACAGGCTTTTGTCTGATCTAGGTAGGCTCATCTTATGTTCTGAGTGGAATTTCCCCAAGTATTTGTACCACTGGGTTAAGCAGTAAGCTCTGGGTAATCTGTTTAAACTGGTAATTTACATATTAAAATATCCTACCCTATTTAGCCTCATCAATGTCAATAAATAAAAGGCTTAAAAACACACCCACAGCATCATTTGTTGTCTGCCTTTGCTCACAAATGTCTCTTTCAATTATTTTACATGGAACTCCCTTTCTCAATTAGCTTTCACTTTCCTCTTTTCACATTCAATCTTTCAAATAACCTCCCAAGCTCTGCACGCAAGTCAAGTGGGAATGGCATAAATTGGAGTATCTAAATTTAGCTCCGTATCTAAGAGTTACTATAGCAGATGATTAAATTCTCTCTTTAAAAATTCTAGATTTACTGGCTTCCTAGGGAAAATATCTGTATAAGTAGGTTCATGGGGCATCAGTGGTGCTCATCACTCTGAATGCCATGTATGTTTTAGATCACGGGTGTCAAACACAAGGCCCGGGGGCCAAATCCGGCCCGCCAGACCTCGTCATGTGGCCCGCCGAGCGCCCCAGCCAGCCGACAAAGCGCCGACAAACAGCTGGGGCCTGGGGGGGTAGAAAGGCGGCTGGAGCAGCGCTGCATGGAGCACCCCGAGCCACAGCAGGAGAAGGAGGAGGCAGCTTGCCAGGTCAGCGCCCAGCAGCGCCGCACGGAGAGTCCCAAGCCTCTGCGACGCAGCAGTGCTCTGTAGCACTTTGAATCCTCCTCCTGCCACGGCTCGGCGCCTGGAATCGGCTGCTGCTACTGCTGCTGAAGCACAAACAAAGCACCCAACAGCGCCGCGTGGAGGAGCAGGAGGATTCAAAGTGCAGCCAGCAGCAGCAACGCTCCCAGAGACTCAGGGCGCTATGCGCACGCTGCTGGGTGCCGACCCAAGCCTCTGGGAGCCGGCAGGAGGAGGAGGCTTGCCGGGTCGTCACCCAGCAGCGCGCGCGGAGTGCCCCGAGTCTGTGGGAGCGTTGCTGCTGCTGGCTGCCGGAGGCTAGGGGCGCTCTGCGCGCGCTGCTGGGTGACGACCCAGCAAGCCTCCTCCTCCTGCCGGCTTCCAGAGGCTTCGGGGCGCTCTGTGCGTGCTGCTGGGTGCCGTCCCAAGCCTCTGGGAGCTGGCAGGAGGAGGCTTGTCGGGTTGTCACCCAGCAGCGCGCGCAGAGCACCCCAAGCCTCATTCAAACCAACTTTAAAGGAGAACACATTTATTTAGAAAAAAAACCAGCAGTAACATGGTCATAAAACCACATCCAAAAAGTCTGGGGTAATACAACGTTTTCACCTGGTACCAAAAAGAAGAAAAAAAGACTCAGGTCCAGATGAACCTCTGCGCGTGCTGCTGGAACCACTTACAGTAATAATAATAAAAAGACACCCACCGAAAATAAGCCACCCTGTGTTTTTTTGAGGAAAAAAAGTTATAAGACGGTGTCTTTAAAAAGGGAAAACACGGTAGGATGCTGCTTTATACTTCTGGCCCTTAAACCCTGGAACCAGGAGAACAGCTCCAGTGAGTCAACCTCAGCCAGTCTCTTTGGTGAAGGGTGGTGGCTCACTGGCAGAACATTTGTCCTGCATGCAGAAGGACCCCAGCATCTCCAGGTACCAGTAGCTCTGCAAAGCTCCTGCATGAAACCCTAGTGAGCCTCCACCACCCAGTGCAGTTACCAAAAATCATTTTTCAATAAATTGTACAATAATTGTACATTTGAATATCTACTTGCCATTATTCTGACTATGTTTCTGCTTTCAGAGCTAGTTATTACTTACATTATTACAAAAAACAGTAATAATTGAATGCAGTGACAATAATTTATGATAATAAAGAGTGGACACATAGTCCTACCGGCCCTTTGAGGGTGACCAAACTGCTGATGCGGCCCTCGATGAATTTGAGTTTGACACCCCTGTTTTAGATAGTCAGCTGCACAGTAATGTTAAGCTGCTGTTTCCACCAGAAAAGAAAACCTTAGAAGGAGTTTCAATAGCTTAGGCAGGCCAGTAAGGACCAGTCCCATTCAACTCGCATCCCACAAACAAGACAATGTTTATTGGAAATGTTGCCATATTGGTCCAGCTATAAGCCTCCCACAAAGCCTGTCTGTAGCCCTAACATGTAACAAGCACCTGTGGAGAAGGACACGTGATGCTTTTCCTAAAACTGCCTGAAGTTCCATGCACTTCCCAAGGTCTCATCTTAAATTAAGGCTTCTCTACCTGTAAGAGCGGTACCTATTTATCTACTCGCAACCCTAGAGTCGTCCGCGACTGGACCTAATGGTCAGGGGTCCCTTTATCCTTTTACCTGTAAGAGAGCAATTATAGGCCAGAACACTGAGATCTAGGCCTTCTGACGGTTCCCTCATTGCGAGAAGTGAGGTTACAGGGAACCAGGCAGAGGGCCGCCTTGGTCATTGCGCCCACCTTGTGGAACGCCTTCTCATCAGATGTCAAGGAAATAAACAACTATCTGACTTTTAGAAGGCATCTGAAGGCAGCCTTGTGCAGGGAGGTTTCTTGAGGTTTTTTGTGTTTTAAGAATTTTTTGGAAGCCGCCTACAATGGCTGGGGCAACCCAGTCAGTAGGGTGGCTTATAAATAATATAAGTATTATTATTATTATGATGTTATATTCCCATTAAAATTTGCCCCAAAGGGCAAAAATGTGTGAAGAGAGAAACTTCCCTCCTGCCAAAAGACCCATGGGGAGGTTTCATTCTGAGTTCCTTATACTCAAGAAATAAACATGCTAATGCACCTAATAGAATTTTTCCAGCTGGCCTGCAATAGATATACTGGTGCTGGGTTATCATGCATTGGCCTGGAAATGGAGTGAATTGTGACAGGGGAACTCTGATTTATATTTTATTCAGGCAGTGGCACAAAGGCACAAAATCAAAACAGTGCGTTCTTTGGCTCTCCCCACCCCCACACAAAAAGGTCAAAGAGAGATCTAAGCAGAGTTACTTAATTAAGCTGAAGGGTAGCCCAACGCCTCCCTTGATCTGCTGCCTCCAGTGAATGCAAGAAAATAATTGTAGCATTTCCTTTAGTGAGCTCCAGAGAAGGAAAGCAACTATTAACAGCCTTTCAAAGACGTTATTGTTTTAAGGGATTTTCTCTGGTGTTAAAACTAAACTTCAGGTCTACTGCCCAATTAATGAAATGTTATATCCCAGTCTTGTGCATGTTTACCCAGAAGTAAATATGATCTTCTTCAATGGGGGCATACCCCAAATAAGTATGCCTAGGATCTGAGCCTTCATTAGTTGTATTCATGTTAAGGTTGGTTGTTTTGATAATGCTATAATTCTGAACAAAACAAAGCATATCTTTTTTTTAAACAAGGAAAAGGGCTGTCCTTTTAAGCTAGGACTCAGCTACATTAGTAAAGAGTTATATTTGAGTTATAACATTGTGACACCAGATGTCGCTGTGGAGTCCTGTCTTTCTCCAACGGGATTTCCCTTTTAACTGAATCGCTTTTTTGATATTTCTAGATCCAGTCCTAGTGTGGGGGAAAATTGGCCCTCGAGAACACATAGAATCATAGAGTTGAAGGGATCACAAGGGTCATCTAGTCCAAGTCCTGGCAATGCAGGAATCTTTTGCCCAACATGGGGCTCGAACCCACAACCCTGAAATTACAAGTCTCATGCTCTACCAACTGAGCTATCAGGTCAAGATGTTGCTGAAACTGTGCCAACAAAAAAGGAATTGCAAGATAAACTGAGTATATTGAACTGGCAAGTAGAGATCACACTACACAAGAGTTTCAAAAAGCATGGGGGAAATGCAGAGAATACTTCACAAAACAGTGCCCCAAAATACACCTGGACTTGTTTTGATTAATGTCTGCAGGAGACTTTGCGGATATTTAAGTTATAATTAGAAAAAAAACTTAATAATTATTCATAAAGGAAACAGATTATAAGAAGTAAATAAGGAGGCCAGATACAGGGTAAAGGAAGTATTTTATTTGGTTGTTTGTATTGTTGTATGTTATGTTCACTGTATGTTATGTTCACGTTTAATGAGGGTGAATTTGTGTATTGGGGGGTGGGGCTTTGTGTTATGTTGTAAATAAAATTCCAATAAAAATTAAATTAAAAAATAATAATCCTAAACTGCCCTAAAGAAGCAAACCCAAGGAAGCATACCTCGGACTAAAGCTCATTGAACTCAATGGAACTCAATGGAATTTAATCCAATGTAGAGCAGCAGTATTAAGGAGCCAGGTGTGGGCCAGGCCTCTAACTGCTACCTGTTGTGAAATATTAAAAGATGATCTGTATTAACTGTGGCTGTTCAGCTGAGATGGACATATTCTGAAATGTTGGTGCTGTAAGCAGTTATATATATACAGTACCACAGAGCAGAGCATTGTTATGGTTGAACAATAGTTCTGAGTGGCAACACCTTTGAGTAATTTGGCTGTGATTTAACATATATGCAAATTCCTCGAGTTTCTGACTGCATAATACAGCAATCAGGAGAGAGAGAAACGGCAGAAGTGTTGCCCTGTTGCCGTCAGTCCATCTGTTACACTTGGCAAGATAGTGGATGCTGACTTATGGTCTGTTTTAGGTCTGCTTCCTCCAAAGCAAATGCAGGAGAGAGCAAAAACTTCTGTCCTCCTGAATTATTCCTCTTTTTTGAAGTTCTCACAGTAATACCAATAAGCACAAATCCATTGGAATCCAGGATCTGAAACTTACCGGTAAGCTGCAAACTAAACGACTTCTAGAAGATTCACTAGAAAATAGCACAGTCCTGTGATACTACTTTATTCTCAAGTAAAGCTATGAGGCCAGGTTATCTCCCTGGAATACAGTGGTACCTCTGGTTAAGAACTTAATTCATTCCGGAGGTCCGTTCTTAACCTGAAACTGTTCTTAACCTGAAGCACCACTTTAGCTAATGGGGCCTCACGATTTCTGTTCTCATCCTGAAGCAAAGTTCTTAACCTGAGGTACTATTTCTGGGTTAGCGGAGTTTGTAACCTGAAGCGTTTGTAACCTGAGGTACCATTGTATATATGTTGCTTGAATAGTCTGGCTCCTTGTCAGTTTGTACGTATGATGTCAATATCAAAATTGTCCTATTGTGGCATTTGTTAGTTTTCCTTTTTACTCATTTACTTCATAAAAAATACCATATCCTCTAACATTTCTCAAATGAAAATAGGGAAATGCATGTATTCTGGATCTCCCAGTCCTTGTCTAAGGAATGGGGCTTGTTAAGCCATTCCTTGAACCAGTACTTTTTTTCTTTAAAAAACCGTTTAGGGGTACTCTCATTTTCCTATTCATATTGAAATACTGCCCCTCAATGAGGCCAAAGTTAATTCACAAAATGTCTAGGGGTATATGTACACCTGCGTCCCCTCCCAGAAAAAAGTATTGGTGGAAACCCATTTGAAACACAGCACAAACTTTCATCCTCTTGAAATTACCTCAGGGTGAAGCTTTGATTTGGTTCTGAGGGAGCAGGGCAAATACCGTACTAATTTACCAGCATCGTGCCAATTAGCATGAAGACCAATATGGCACAACGTCCCCACAAAAGTTTAGCTGGTACAATTCACCTGACTTTTGCTATTCCTTTGTTTTGGTTGCTAGCTTCTTGATTTAGGATAGTATTGTTCAAGTTCTTTCCATAACAATTATGTGATTCCACATTTACTACCTGCCGTGTACCTGGGAATGCCAACACAGAATATAGTATATTCCTTACTATAAAAATTGTATAATACTCCTGAGTTTACTGTAACAAAATTAAACTTTCTGTGTACACTAAGCAGACTCAATTTTTTTAGAAAACATATACACAAATTGTACTGAGATTAGTTCAAAGTACTCACAGATTATGTAAACAGATCTTCCCACTGGAAAAATGTATGTGCAGATTCATCTGTAAGAATAATTCAGTCTGATACTTTAGCTCCTCCTTGTGGCAAACCCTTGGTTATTTTAAAGTAAATATGTTACATAAAATGTTTAGGAGTTGACTAACTTCAGAGTTCTTATTAAAGAACAATTAAAAGCAATGGTGGTTTTCTTAATGGCATAACAAAGGCAGCCTTAATACAATGTGTACTGTTAGCCACACAAAAGAACATTCAAAGTGTGGTGGTAGAACTATGGTAATTCATATTTTTTTATTCAAAAACTTCTTTATAGGCAAACAGAATCAGCAGTCCAAAAACAGTAAACTGACCTGAGACATATTTGCATAAAAATGATCTTAACACAGACTCATTGTCTGATTTTAGAATGGCCAACTCTTGAAATAAATAAAATGAACTAGGGGTGGGACACAGCTTTTTTTGTCGGGGGGGGGGAGCAGGTCCTGGGGCTGAGTGAAGCACAAAATTTGTCCAGCCATCTAAAGTGCATAACTTTTTTAAGTGAGGGGAGATGTAGACCAGGCTGAGTTTTTCCTCCCTAGTCAGTTAGCTCCCCATCCTTTTTAATTAAACAAAATAAAACAAATTTCAATATTTATACTGATTCCCCATTGTCTCAAATAGGAACCTACCAATTGGTAGAAGGAAAATTTGTGCTGTATGCATTTAATAGAATCCAGTCTGAATAGGGGCTTCGGCACATTATTCTCCCCTTGAGCTTCAGAACTGCTGTTCAAAATATTAGACAGGCACTAGGCATAGATAAGAGACTTTCCAGAGATAAATTCAAAACTCTCAGGCTGGCAGTGACAGCTGATTCAAATGTAGTTGGGAACCAATAAAGCAATAATGTATGACACAGAGACACAAATGTCATAATAAACCTCAGATACATAGAATAAAAAGAATATGTTAAAAATGAGAGTCGTACAGATAGAAATAAAGATAACGTTCAACTCAAGCTGAGAAGCAATTTCTGAGTATTCAGCTTGGCAGGCGGAGAGCAACAATTTTCAAACAAGTTTGAAAATAAACTTCAATGCAGAGAAAGTCATATGCATGAGGAACAACATCAAAAATAACCCAGAAGAAATGAAGTATAAAGGTGAGGTATAGGTAACTTCTATTATTACTGATAGTGCCTGTTGTGTGTCTGTTCTGGCTATTATTTTGAAACAAGGTTTTTTTATAATATTTTTTTTTTTAAAAAAAAAGGTACATGAAAAAGAGCATGTTTCTGGCACCTCTTTAGTCGGCCCCCAACAGTATCTGAGGGACAATGAACTGGCCCCTTGTTTAAAAAGTTTGAGGACCCCTGCTGTATAGGGACCGGTGGCTGACCATTTAATTCCCCACAAAGCCTCTGGTGAAGCATCACTCCAGGGCACTGTGGGAAATCAAAATGCCCACTAGCTGTCACCTACAGGTAAACTTTTAACTAAGATCCAAAGCAAGGGCTAGCACTGGTGGGACCTCGCAGATACCTCAAGTTGCTGGATGCTGATGCCAGACCTGACTCGTGTTGCTTTTAAGTTATGCTTTCCTTCTCCTGACCATATTTATCATTTGTCACCCTTCCCCCATCCAAATGTGACCAACAGCCAAAACGCAGCATTCTTTCCTGAACTGGCACTTTTTGCTTCCAATAGTTAGCAACTATGACAGCAGCAACCATCCTTAATAAAAGTTGTTCTTCTTTCTCTGCTTATAGCACCTTTCAAGTAAGTATGTTCTGGGGTCAAAAGGGAAATTAAACTTTAAAGATCGCACTCGCGCGTATTCTTCTCTATATCCTTGTTGTTATGCAGAATATCATTGCATTTATTAGAATGTTTTTGCTTTCCTTCAGAAACCTTCAACACTTATTTTATAATTTATTTAAATAATTAAGGAAGGTGTTTTCAGAAAAAAATAACTAATGTCAAAGGAAAAGTAAAAGTGTCACTCGTACCTCCACCTTCCACCAGGCCAAGTGAGCTGAGAAAAATGGCTCTTCCCCCTTGTTTTCTCCCATACCCTCCCCTAGACATTGAAAAAAATGTATGAAATGCTTGGTGCCCCCCCCCCCCAATAATGCTTGGATAGAAATATAATTTCTTAATTAAAATGCAATAGTTAATGGATACCTCAGAAGTCAGACTGATAACTCTTCCTCCACTCTTTCTGTATGAACATCAGAGGACGCTTTATAGCCTTGGGGGTGAGGATAATTAACCCCACAATGTAGTAATATTTATGCTTCAT